>NW_022611380.1:0-179978 GCF_004382195.2 Drosophila sechellia
CTTCGTATACGTTGGGCTCTGAAGCTATTTCTTTGGTTTGTTCGTGCAAATCCAATTGTTCTTTTCCTGCGCAGGATTTTTGTCTACGTTGAAATCTTGTAGTGACTTTTAATATATTTCCAGTTATTTCTTTTAGCTCTTTGATGGTTATTCTTGATAACGCATCAGCTACATGATTGTCTTTGCCCTTTAGATACTCTACCGTAAAATTATATTCCTCTAATTCAAGCCTTATTCTTGTTAATTTAGAACTGGGGTTCACCATCGAGAATAAATATGTCAATGGTCTATGGTCTGTTTTCACAGTGAAGTGTTTTCCGTAAATGTATGGTCTGAAATGTACTATTGCCCAATGAATTGCTGCTAACTCTTGTTCTGTTGTACTCTTATTGCTTTCACCTTTCGTAAAAGCTCTTGATGCATAAGCAACTGGGAGTTGGTGGCCATTATGGTTTTGAGTTAAAACTGCGCCACACGCTTGCTTGCTTGCATCTGTTATTATGCAAAATTCTTTGCTGAAGTCTGGGTACTGCAAGAGTGTTGGGTTAATTAGCTGAGATTTTAAATGTATGAATGCTTTTTGACATTCATCTGTCCACTCGAATGGAACATTCTTTTTACATAATCTTGTTATGTGCCGCGAATAGTCGGCGAAATTTTTGATAAAACGTCTGTAGTAATTGCAAAATGCTACAAAACGTCTAGCGCTGTCCGCATCATGTGGAACTGGGTAGTTCTGAATGACATCATATTTTTTGTCATCCGGCAAAATTCCTTTGTCTGTGCATTTATGTCCCAAAAATGTGACTTCATGCATGAAAAATGAACATTTTTCAGGATGTAACTTTAGGTTGTATTCCCTGCATTTACCAAAAACTTCAGTGAGGTTTTTAAGCATATGTTTTTCGGAACAACCTATGACTATTAAGTCATCCATATAAAGGAATGCCTGGGACGGTTCTATTCCGGAGAATGCTATAGTCATCATTCTTTGGAATGAATTAGGCGCTATTTTTAAACCAAATGGCAATCGCGTGAAACGATATGAGCCATTGTTGGTTGAGAAAGATGTTATATCTCTCGAGCCTTCATCTAGTTCGATTTGATGAAAACCTGACATTAAATCAAGGCAGGAGAAATATTTTGCTCGACCAAGTTGGTCCAAAATATCATCTATTCTCGGTAGTGGAAATTTGTCAGCGAAAAGTTTCTTATTAATTTGGCGGTAGTCTATTACTAATCTCCATTTCTTTTTATCTGAATTTGGGCTTGACTTTTTAGGTACTAATAGCAAAGGGCTATTGTACTGTGAAACTGATGGTTCAACTATTTTATCTTTTATTAATTTCTGAACTTGGGCTTGCATTTCTTCTACTTGACTATGAGGACTTCTATAATTTATCGTGTATACCGGCTCGTCATCTTTTAATCTCAACTGTTGTTTATAAAAATTATTAACTGTTATTGGTTCTGATTCTAATGCAAATATATCTATATATTCGCTGCATATATTTTCTAATTGTGATTTGAACAATTCGGGGAAATTTTTCTTTAATTGAGATAAGACAGTTTTATTTCTATTTTCACTATTTGCCTGAACTACATTGTAGTTCGAAAGTGGCTCATATTTTAAAGTGTCCATATTGACTAATTGGTCGGAATCGGTTGTATTTAAAATTCGGACCAATGTATTACTTGATGTTGCGATTGTATTTGCAACATAAATACCAGTTCGAATTTCCTGGTTTGGAATTAAAATGTTATCATCTTTTGATGATACTATTAATCTTCGGACAACTTGGGATCTTGCTGGTAATAACGTTGTGTTAATACCAGAGCTGTATGTTATGGGAATGTAGATTGGAAATTTCAAATTGTTTGGTCTAATTATAAACCAATCTTCTTCTTGGTTTAAATCGATTTGGCAATTATATTTTTTAATGAAATCTATTCCTATTATTCCATCACACGGTATGGGAAAATTTTTATCTACTCAATGAAAGTCGTGGGATAATGTATTTACCTGTCTGTATCTCAATAAAAGTCTGTCCACGAGACTGAATTTTCTGTTGGCTTATGCCTTGAATGCTTATTTTGTTGGTTATTTGAATATTAGAAAATTTGTCAGAGTTCTCTTTGAGAATAGAGATATCTGCACCTGTATCAGAAGAAAAACTAGTTTACGCCTGTTTCGGCATGAATGAATGTGGAAAATATGTTGAGATTATAATTGATGGTGTATACTCTACGATCTTCTTTTACTGAGTACCTAAAGGCTGTTGCGAGTTTCCCTGATCTTGGATTACTCGTACATTGGCATTATTTCTGTTGTAGTTATTTTGATTGTTGTTACGGCCTCTATTTCCATTATAGCGGCCTCTGTTATAGCCATTATAACGGTTATTATTTCCATTATAGCGGTTTTGATAACCGTTATTCTGGTAACCGTTATTTTGGTAACCGTTATTGTAGTTGCCTCTAATACTATTGTTATTAAAGCCTCTACCGCGGTTACCACCTCTATTGGCATTTCCATATCCTCTGTTGGATCTGTTACCTCTAAAGTACATCACTTTATTGATGTCACCGGTAACTCTTGTACTCGTTCTTATGTATGCGCTAATCGCTGCATCCATTGTGGTGCAAGTCCCTGCTTCCAGTACTGTTTTGATGCTTTCGTGCTCAGCACGATTTATCATGGTTTCAATTGCCTCTTTGGTGCTTAGACCAGTGGCATGTTCTAGAGGTATACCCTCATCGATATAGGAAGCTTCTAATAGCTTTCTCAGGCTATCAACTTCAGCGGTAAATTGCGTTGCAGTTTTACCTCTTTGCTGAACTGTGGATAGCTTTGCTTTGACATTACTGGATGTCTCACCGACAACTACTTTCTGCAATTTGTTTATAATTGCTGGAATTGTCGTTTCATTGTCAACTGAGTTCAAAATTGTGCCAAAATTGTGACTTAATGACCTCAACTGCAATGTCTTCAAATGGTCCTTAGCTAGGTCTACCAATTTGATTGCCTTAATGAATCTTTGTAAATGGATCTTTTGCCCATCAAATTCTGGCACTGTGCAAGCGACTTCCCTAATATAAGACCTAATGGCAGCTGCTTGTTCTGCCATGGTTAAGTTATTTTCGGAGTCGGCTGCGTTATTTGTTTTATCGTCGTTCTTCAGCATTAATTTTGCTGGTATAGTTAGATCGTGAAGATCTTCCTCTTTAATGTCTTCCTCGACTACAGTTGTATTTTCTTCGTCTGAGTCAGTGCTTTCTTCATTGAAATTTATTGTTAATTGAGTGTTTACTATTGTCGGAATTTCTATCTGGAGGCTGAATTTATTTTTTATTAATATTAATTTTTCTCTTATTGTTACCAGGAGTTCCGAAACTTTAGCACACTGTTTTCTGTCCAAATTCTTTCTATTCTGTTGTATTAGTTCTCTGACTTCATTGTAACTATTTACCAATGTTTGGGCATTTTTATTTATCGTTACAGCTTGTATTGGTCTATTTTGCGTTAAGCATTTATAAGATTTTCTGAAGTTTTCTTTTGATTCTTTTATCTGATCAATAAGCTTTTCCCAGTCCATGCTGTGGTATACTCATATCTTCAAATTTATGCATTTGTATTTTTGAATTCTAATCTAGATAAAGTCAATATTACGTTTATATTTTTATTTATTATTTTTTTTTCAACAATTCATTCAAATTTCAAATTTATTCATGATTGAGTTTTCCAAAATTTTCCTTAAATATTATCTAAACCGTTAGCAGTGCTACGGTATCGTTTCTTCAGGCACTTGTTGTGCAATTTGTATATTTTTATTAATGCATTGGATACCATAATTAGTGCAATTACAATTAGTATTATGGTTATCCAGAACAAGTCTGCATTTTGGACTTCAACTTTATTTATGACATTGGCTGTAGAGTCCACAGTTTTTGTATCTATTAGACCCATTTTGGGTATACTAATTATATATTTTTTTTTAGTGAATCTTCTTTGTATATATTTATATCTTTAGTTTTACTTATTCCATTTGTCTCTATAGACATTTATATTTGGAATAAAAAGTTTTCAATGTTCGTTAAAATAAAGAAAAAAATTGTATTTTACATTATTGCCTGCCTGATTCTAGCTATGGCTTCACGGGCCATATTGGGTTAACAGGGCATAGTAGTATATGCTCCGTTTTACAATATTTCTTACAATTTCTTATATATATTTTATTTATTTAATGTTCATCTGTTCATCTGCTGATGTTCATCTGGTGTCAGCTGGGCGTCGCCGGTGGTGGCACGCTGACACTCCCTCGATGCTGTCTATTTGTTGGGTGTCACTGAAGACGTCGATGGCCGCTCACAGGTCCCCAGGCAGTAGGGACTCCAGATACCTTCGCAGCCAGGGGGGCAGGACTTCTTTGGTTTAGTTAGTGGTGGTGCCGGTGCTGGACATGCCTTGTATTTACAAACTTCATTAATTTTTGGTATATTTTTGATATTATCTGAGTGAGTTTTCTCGAGTTTTTGGGTTTTTAATTCTTGCTGATATTGGAGCAAGTGGTCTAGCTCTGCATGTAGCTTTAGAGCTTTCGACCAAACCGGTGGCGTTTGCTGACCGTATATTAGCCACCTTACGTGGGCTATACGTTTATTCAGCTTAGTTTTCAAACCGCCACGGTGTTTACCCATACTCAATAAAACTCTACTCACTCAGATTCTTCCTTAGTTTTGGAGGTTCCATTTAATTATTCCTTGTGTGTGTCTTCTTCCAGCATTCCTTTGTCTTCACCAGCTTTGGTCAATTCGTCCAGCGTTGGACGACTGTCACGGTCGCCATGTAATGATGAACTCCAATTCAGAACACAAGTCCGTTTTAAGTTGAATGCAGCCGTCGGGCTGACTTTATATTTATTTCAATTTATTCTTTTGGTTTTTTAGAGTAGGCAGAAATGGTTCTGCCAGCTCAACGTCTACAGAGTGTCTGATTTTACAGTTTTGAATATATTTGGACTTAGGCTAATCCGCGTAGCTGCGCTGCCGGGTACGCCAGCGGCGGAGCGGAGTTCTTATGTATATCTTATATATCTAGGCTTATCGGGAGAGCGAGCTATGTATGTACGTATGTAATAAGCATTTGGTCGGCGTGTGAATGCTGACCATGCACTTATACTTTTTGGCCTTCAAGTGGGCAATGCACTTATACTTTGTGGCCTTCGAGTGGGCGATCATGTTACATCCGCCCTGGGTCTAACTGCGTGCATAAACATAAACATAAACATAGCAACAAAGTGCTGCCATATGTTAATATGCTATTTTATTTAATTGTTCTTAATATTGCATAGGCACATACTACAACAGCACACATTCTAAAATTTGGACTCTGCCTTGCAGAGTCGGCATGTGGACATCAACAAAGAACGGTGGATAAGGTGCGAAAAATTTGCATTCTCTGCCCATTGGGCCCCTCACCACGTGGCAGCTGCACAAGGCAAGTTCTAAGCTGTGTTGTTTTTGCCCCTCGCCCTGCGCGCTGCGCAAGCGGGAGGTTGTTACAATTTACCTTACAAGTAAACCGGTAAATCTTATCGTGTTTAGTAAATATCAATTGCATTGTACGGCATAAGTATAAAGACAATTGATATAATGGAGAATTCATTTGCTCAATCGCGACCTAGCAATGGGTGCGATAAATTTGAGGAAATGAGGAAAGTAGCAGGTGTTGAGCCAGGAGAATTACGCTCCCAACTCCGCGCCAGCTATGCAGATGTCTCCCCTAACCTGGAAGGTATGCCAACTCAATCTACGGTCTCCAGCTTAATGGTGACAATCAGCAGCAACACCAATGCAAGTGTTACCTGCACTATTTCTAACGTACAGGCCAACATGATCTGTACTCCTACATACACCGATTGCACAACCGTGACCACTAGCATTTGCCCAACTACGCCTTATGACAAAGGACTGCCGACACCTCTGTCATCACTGCCCAATAAGCCATCTAAAGCGAAATGCCCCTTTCAAGCACATGATCGTACTGTCAACAGGAAACGAAAAGGCGTGTCTCAGCCCCCATTATCTATCCTCACCCCTTCTCCAAGCCGTAAAACTAAAAGGCAGGCCACTATGCCACTCAATGAGGAGGCCTCTACCTCCACTGCAGCAGCATTAAATAACAATCGCTTCGCGCTTTTGTCTGCTGAAGCGGAGAATATGGAGCAAGACGTGTCGGATGCTGATTCTGACATTGAAGACTCTGCTGCCCGAGATGGTGATGGACAATCCGCTAAATATAGCAAACCCCCAGCCATATGCGTACCAAGTGTAAGTGATCCGGTCACCTTGGAACGGGCTCTTAATCTGAATATTGGCTCCTCAAACTACTACATCCGCACCTCTAGATTTGGTGTATCCAGAATCTATACAGCCAACTCTGACGCTTTCCGCACCGCTGTAAAAGAACTAAATAAGTTAAATTGTCAATTCTGGCATCACCAACTTAAAGAAGAAAAACCCTACAGAGTAGTGCTTAAAGGAATTCATGCTAATGTTCCTAGTTCGCAGATAGAACAAGCATTTAGTGATCACGGCTATGAGGTCCTTAATATCTATTGCCCCAGAAAGTCTGACTGGAAGAACATTCAGGTAAACGAAGATGATAATGAAGCTACAAAAAACTTCAAAACTAGACAAAATTTGTTTTATATTAATCTTAAACAAGGCCCGAATGTTAAAGAGTCTCTTAAGATAACTCGACTTGGCAGATACAGAGTCACTGTTGAGCGCGCTACACGTAGAAAAGAACTGCTACAATGTCAAAGATGCCAAATTTTTGGACACTCTAAGAACTATTGCGCCCAGGATCCTATTTGTGGTAAATGTAGTGGTCCCCATATGACCGGGTCCGCTTTGTGCATAAGTGACGTATGTCTGTGTATAAATTGTGGTGGTGATCATGTCTCGACAGACAAAAGCTGCCCTGTCAGAGCAGAGAAAGCCAAGAAGCTAAAACCAAGGTCCAGGCTACCGATGACTAATAATATTGCCACACTCAAACCTCCACAACGTTCTTCAAGCGGTTACATACCAGCTGAGGCATTAAGAACCAACATCTCTTATGCTGATATTGCTCGACGCAACACGACTCAATCTAGGGCTCGTGCTAAGGTGTAGGCTGAAGTTATACCAACGTCGGACAATAGCCTTAACAATAAATTTATGGCGTTAGACAACTCCATTCGGGCCATCAATACGAGAATAGACCAACTATTTAAGCTTATACAAGAAACTGTAGAGGCTAATAAAGCTTTCAGAGAACTGGTTCAGGTTCTAATTACACGTATTCCTAAATGACCCAACCAACCTTAAAAATCGGATTGTGGAACGCTCGCGGATTAACAAGGGGCTCTGAGGAGCTTCGGATATTCCTCAGCGAGCATGCCAAACATGCATGGTGGGGGAACCCAAGATCCTGTCCTAGAGGTAAAATGTTGCAAGAAGTCATTGCACATGGGCAATACCAAGTTCTGGCTACGGGCGAACCCACTTTCTACTCTTACAACCCTTTGTTAACACCATCAGCCCTTGATTTTTTTATAACCTGTGGGTACGGTATGGGCAGGCTAAATGTACAAACTCTCCAGGAACTCTCGTCGGACCATCTTCCTATTCTGGCTGAATTGCACGCTACGCCGTTAAAGAAACCACAACGCGTACGACTACTTGCCCATAATGCTGACATAAACATATTCAAAACTCATCTTGAACAGCTGAGTGAGGTAAATATGCAAATTCTGGAGGCGGTGGACATTGATAATGCCACAAGCCTTTTCATGAGCAAACTAAGTGAGGCTGCTCAGCTTGCTGCACCGAGAAATCGGCATGAAGTAGAGGCCTCCAGACCACTTCAACTTCCTCCCAGAATATTGGCACTGCTCAGGCTAAAACGAAGAGTTCGAAAAGAATATGCTAGAACAGGTGATCCCCGCATGCAACAGATCCACAGTAGACTGGCCAACTGCCTGCATAAGGCCCTTGCTCGAAGAAAGCAGGCCCAAATAGATACCTTCTTGGATAACTTGGGTACTGACGCGAGCACAAATTACTCACTGTGGCGTATCACGAAACGGTTCAAAGCTCAGCCCACCCCAAAATCAGCAATCAAAAATCCGTCTGGTGGCTGGTGTCGCACTAGCTTGGAAAAAACTGAAGTGTTCGCTAACAACCTTGAGCAACGTTTTACACCCTATAACTATGGACCGGAAAGTCTCTGTCGTCAGGTTGAAGAATATTTGGAATCGCCCTTTCAAATGAGCCTGCCTCCGAGTGCTGTCACACTGGAAGAAGTGAAGAATTTAATAGCCAAGCTGCCACTTAAGAAAGCTCCTGGAGAAGATCTTCTTGATAATAGAACCATTAGACTTCTCCCAGATCAAGCATTGCAGTTCCTTGCCTTAATATTCAACAGCGTTCTTGATGTTGGCTACTTTCCGAAAGCTTGGAAATCGGCGAGCATAATTATGATCCATAAGACTGGAAAAACACCGACAGACGTTGACTCGTACAGGCCCATCAGCTTACTCCCATCTCTGGGTAAAATTATGGAGAGGCTGATCCTAAACAGGCTGCTCACTTGCAAGGATGTTACCAAAGCGATTCCCAAATTTCAGTTTGGCTTCCGGTTGCAGCACGGTACTCCTGAACAACTACATAGAGTAGTGAACTTTGCTCTGGAAGCTATGGAAAACAAGGAGTATGCAGTAGGTGCCTTTCTTGATATTCAACAGGCATTTGACAGAGTCTGGCACCCTGGGCTCCTGTACAAAGCGAAGAGGCTGTTCCCGCCGCAGCTATATTTGGTTGTTAAAAGTTTCCTGGAAGAACGCACATTCCACGTCTCTGTTGATGGGTACAAATCGTCAATCAAGCCAATTGCAGCTGGAGTTCCTCAAGGAAGCGTTCTTGGCCCAACCCTATACTCAGTTTTTGCTTCGGACATGCCTACTCACACACCAGTCACAGAGGTAGACGAAGAAGATGTGCTCATAGCCACCTACGCTGACGATACTGCTGTGCTCACGAAAAGTAAAAGTATCCTGGCTGCCACTTCTGGTCTACAGGAATACCTGGATGCATTCCAGCAATGGGCTGAGAACTGGAATGTGCGCATCAACGCTGAGAAGTGTGCCAATGTGACGTTCTCCAACCGAACAGGTAGCTGTCCGGGTGTCAGTCTGAATGGGAGACTGATCAGACACCATCAGGCTTATAAATACCTTGGTATTACCCTCGATAGGAAGCTCACCTTCAGCAGGCACATCACAAATATTCAGCAAGCGTTCAGGACCAAGGTTGCTCGGATGTCTTGGCTCATTGCACCACGCAACAAACTGTCGCTTGGCTGCAAGGTCAATATATACAAGTCCATATTGGCCCCCTGCCTGTTCTACGGCCTGCAGGTATACGGCATTGCTGCGAAGAGTCACCTTAATAAGATCCGGATCTTACAGGCGAAGACCTTAAGAAGAATTTCGGGGGCTCCTTGGTATATGAGAACAAGAGACATCGAACGCGACCTCAAGGTGCCCAAAATAGGAGACAAGCTCCAGAACATCGCCCAAAAATATATGGAAAGGCTTAATGTACACCCCAACAGCCTAGCAAGGAAGCTAGGAACTGCAGCTGTGGTCAATGCTGACCCTCGGACTAGAGTCAAAAGAAGACTCAAGCGACACCACCCTCATGACCTCCCTGACCTGGTTTTGACCTAGAAAGTCTTAGTTTTAAAAATTCATTAGAATAATCAAATAAATAGTAATTATTATGTTATATCAACTATTATAATTCTCCCTATCATTTTTAGGATTAAAAATCTGTTAGTCTTAAGTAACCAAGACATATTGTAAAATAAAATAATTTAAGCAGATCAAATTAAGTTGCCGCATGGGTAACAGTGCGTTGATCAAATAATAAAAACATCATCGTTCAAATACTGAAAAAAAAAAAAAAAATATTTATTTAATAATCAAAGACTGCCGAATTAAATTCACTCATTGAACTTACATATTTTCTTCTCTTAACTACCCTGTTAAGATACTCTAGGTCCGTAATAAAAGCTGGGCGCCACTTAATAAGTCCTATAGTCCGGTGGTCCTCTTTTACAGATGGCTCCGTGGTATAGGGTTGATGTGCGTCGTCTTCTTGGGCTGGGTGTTATCCAGGCGCAACGTCGACTCTCCTGAGTCCTCAGTAAGTCCGGCTATTATGCCAGAGGTGAAGACGTCTTAGGAAGATTAGGATGGAGGGCGTGACTTTGCCCCCGTGGTCTTTCGATGGCCTTTTGGCTCAACGAGAATGTTCAATTAAAACAATTGGTGCCGGAGTAGCTGATCTTTATTTGTTAAGGTGCAACTGAATACAAAAGAATATGAAAAGTGTGGATCTACCCTGGCTCCAATGCATCACGCCATAAACCCATGGTCGGTAAGCCGACTCAGCATTTATGCAACATAGCTTGGTACCCCGGATAAGGGGTGTCCAATTGCTGTTGCTGACCGTTCGTAGCGCAGAGCGCTGAACTCCGTTGGGGCGCGTCAGCATTGTTTATATGTGGTAACTTAGTGTTTATGTATTGTTGACATGAATGTCTGTGCTCTTAGTTGTTAACTTATATAATAATTTTTTTTTTTTTTTTTTTTAAGTGAATATTTGAAATGAATGAGTAAAGAAATATTAAAAAAAAGTTTTGTATTATAATGTTTTTATTAGTTTTTTATTTGTGGTTGGCCAACCAAACAAAATGTATTATGAATTAAAAATTTTTAACCTATTTTTATGGATGGTTTATGGTTTTTTATTTTTATTTTCTATAATTGTAATGTTGTCATTATCTCCTATTTCTGAAACTAAATATGTTCCTAAATAATTATTGTCAAGTTTATGACCCGTTTCGTTTTTAAGTAATATTTTATCTCCTATTTTTAATTCAAAGTTACTAATATTTCTATCATATTTTATCTTTCTATCGGCTTTTGCCTTGTCTAACATATTTTTAGGTCTTCTATATGCTATTTCTAATCTTAGCTTAACTTCTTTTGAATAGTCATCCACGTTTTAAATAGGATCTATTCTGTCTATCCTGTTAAAATCTGTGAACTGTCTTGGTAATCTTCCAAATACTAATTCATATGGACAATATTCATGAACTACCGATGGTGTTGTGTTGAAACAATAAGTAAAATATTGTATCCATATATCCCAATCGTTTTTGTCAAGAGATATATATGAGCGAACATACTCGCTCGCTGTTACTTCGTTCTATTGTTCCTAATGTCTGGTGATGGTGTGCTGTTGAAGTAATGTTTTTTATCTTCATATATTTGCACAGGTCGTCTTTAATTTGGTTTTTATATTCCGTTCCCATGTCCGTTATGATTGTTTTCATTGGACCGTACTTTAGAATAAAATTTTCGAATATAGCCTTAGCAACTGATCTTGCACTTTTATTTGGAATAGGTACCGTTACCAAATATTTTGTTAAATCGCAAATGATAGTAACAGCATACTCATTTCCGTTTTCTGATCTTGGCAGTGGACCAATGGTATCTATCAAAACTATATCAAATGCGTTTCTGTTTTAGTATGTTTTGTTGTCTTGGCTTGTTGACATTTTAAACATGTTTTAACATATTTACTTATTGCCTTTGTCATTTGTGGCCAATAATAATAGTTTTTTATTTTCTTCAGGGTTCTAGAAATTCCTGAATGGCCTCCTTCTGATGGATCATCATGATATTTAGACAGTATTGCTTTTATTTGAACCTTATCATTTTTATCTATCTTAGTCACCTTGTTTAATAGCGTTATTTTTAAGTTTTTTAGTATTTTATTGCCCTTTTCTTTAAAATTCTTTATAGTGACAAATTCGAAGATTTGTTTACTTGGTGACAATTGTGTTTGAATGATGCTATTTATTCTTGCTTCTTCATTAAGCCTTTGAAAGAATTGATCTAAATCGATTATTTCATTAGAATAAAAATTGGTCATATCAAAACGTGTTATAATGTGTTTTCCTCTTTTTAACAAGCACTTATGCTTGCCTATTTTGAGTATAACATATTTTTTGGCATCAATGTTATGATTACCTGATAGATATTGGACATTTTTATATTTTCTTTCTTATTTGGTTCATGCAATTTTTCACCTGCGCAGGTATTTTTCTGTCTTGTTGTAGATCTTGTTGTGACCTTTAGTATCTGTCTATTTATTGCTTTAAGTTATCCGATGTTTATTCGGGACAAAGCGTCTGCAACATGATTATCTTTCCCCTTCTACTGTGAATTCAAACTCCTCCAAGTCTAGTCTCATTCTGGTTAATTTTGAACTGGGGATTCTCATCGAAAAAAGATATGATAGTGGCCTTTGGTCACTTTGTACTAAGAAATGTCTACCATATACGTATTGTCTGAAGTGATTTATTGCCCAGTGAATGGCTGCTAGCTCCTGCTCTGTAGTGGACTTATTACTTTTGCCTTTTGTAAAGCTTCTTGAAGCGTATGCCAATGGTATCTGTTGACCGTTATGGTCTTGAGGTAGTACCGCTCCACATGCTTGTTTACTAGCATCTGTGGTTATGCAAAATTGTTTGCTGAAATCTGGGTACTGAAGGAGTGTTGGTTTCATTAATTCCCTTTTGAGATATTCGAATGCATCATTGCATTCGCTTGTCCATTCAAATAGAACATTCACTCGTTAAGTGACGTGATTTCTCAGAAAAGTTCTTAATAAATCTTCTGTAATAATTGCAAAATGCCACGAATCGTCTAGCTTCGTCTGCGTTTACTGGTTTGGGGTAATTTTTTATTACCTCATATTTAGAGTCATCTGGCAATATACCTTTTTCACTACACTTGTGACCTAAATAAGTAACTTCTTTCATAAAGAAAGTGAATTTTTCTGGATGTAGTTTTAAATTATGTTGCCTACATAATTTGAAAACGTCGGTTAGATTTTTAAGCATGTGCTTTTCAGAACAGCCTATGACTACTAAATCATCCATATACAGAAATGCTTGCGAAGGCGTTAAGCCTGAAAATGCAAGGGTCATCATTCTTTGGAAAGAATTTGGGGGTATTTTTAAACCAAATGGTAATCGGGTGTAGCGGTATGCTCCTGTTGAAGTTGAGAATGATGTTATATTTCTTGACCTTTCGTCTAATTCTATTTGATGAAATCCTGACATCAGGTCTAGGCACGAGAAATATTTTGCTCGACCTAATTGATCAAGAATATCTTCTATTCTTGGAAGTGGGAATTTATCTGCTAGCAGTTTCTGGTTGATTTGGCGATAATCGACTACTAATCGCCATCTCTTTTCCGCCGAGTTAGGCATTGATTTCTTGGGTACCAAGAGAAGTGGGCTATTATATTCTAAAATAGATGGTTCGACAATGCCATCTTTTATTAATTTGTCAACTTGCCTTTGAATTTCTTGCTTTTGACTTTCTGGAATTCTATAGTTTTTGATATAGACTGGAGTTTTGTCATTTAATCTCAATTTTTGCTTATAAAAATTATTAGCTGATATGGTTTCTGTTTCAAGACCAAAAATATCGCTATATTTGGTGCATAATTTTGTTAAATCGCTTTTGAATAACGATGGAAATTTAAGATGTTTTAATACTTCTGAAGTTCTTTGTGCACTATTTTCTATATTTGCATTGTATACATCATAATCATCCAATGATTCGCTTTTTATATTTGCGCTGCTAACTATAGCGTCTTTTTCAGTTGTATTAATAATTGGAATCAAGACGTTCTGAGTGTTTACGAGTGCACTTGCTATTATTATGCCAGGTTGCAATTCCTGGTTGGGGATGAGGACATGTGTGTCAGTAAATGTTAGCTGAATCTTTCGAATCACTTCTGATCTAGCTGGCAAAATTATTTCATTATCTAGTGAATGTATAATAGGAATATTTATGTTCCTGAAATTTTTGGGCCTCAAAGTGAACCAATCTTCTTGGTCGTGGAATTCCAAAATACAATTGTATTTCTTAATGAAATCCAAGCCAATTATACCATCCCCTGGTATAGGAAAATTGTCAGGTACGATATGGAATTCATATGGTATTGCTGCATTAGCAATACACATTTCTAAATGTAGTGTACCTAGAGACTGAATTGTCCCTTGCCCTACTCCTGATATATTTGTTGTGTTTTTTGGATTTAAATCGTTAAGATTATTGTTTCTGCATTTAAGCAGGGAAATTTCTGCACCTGTATCTATTAAAAGAGTTACCCATGAATTGGTACTCATATTCTTTAATCGTATAAAAATGCTTAAATTGAGATTAATTTTGTATAATTTTACTGTAGATTGTCGCTCAAGGGGGCATGTTCGTTTTCCGATTGTATGTTTCGGACATTGTGGGTATGACTTGTTTTATATTTATGGTTTTGGTTACCTCTTGATAGAGGTGGAGGTTACACCTCTATTATAATTTTGGTTACCACCTCGTCCTCTGTTTCCACTATGGTAACCACCTCGACCTCTATAATTGTTGTTGTATGAGTTATAATTTCCTCGGCCATTACCTCTGTTTTGGTAATTTCCTCGGTAATTATTACCTCGATAGTGTCCTCTATTATTATAGAATAATACACTATTTGAATTGCCGGTCATTTCTGTACTGCAGTGTATGTATTTTTCAATCACGCTATTCATTGTGTTGAAATTTCCAGCTTCCAATATGGTTTTGAGCTTCTCGTGCCCACAATTCTTGGTCATTGCAGATATGGCTTCCTTTGTAGCGAATTTGTCTGTGTTGTTTGTTGAAAAGGTGCTCCAAGTGTGGAACACTGACAACCACATTGGGAAGATCCTAATCTTCACCCAAACTCAGCGCATTGAGAGAAAAGGCCGAAAGAGTAAACGCGAAATAAAAATCTTGAGCCGAGCGTCCGAACACGAAGAAGTTTTATTTGAAACTGATACACATAAAAATGCCAGCTTCATGAGGCTGCTTATTTACTAATATATATACATACATACAGTTCATGTGTATGTATGTATGTTCTCATACAAAATTACATATGCACTGTGGAAATTGCCTATATTCAACACACATGTGGGCATTGCCTATATTCAACAGCCTTCCTCAATGCCAACATGTTTACAAAAATTAAAACAAATTTAACATTTTCATAAGCCCATTATGCTTTCCCTTTGAAAGATTCTTTGTCATAATGTCTGCTATCATCTGATTCGTAGAAGTGTACTCTAACACAACGTGACCCTCTTTCATGACTTCTCTAATGAAATGATATCGAATGTCGATGTGCTTCGTCCTAGAGTGATGAACCGGGTTCTTCGCTTCGGGGTCTTCAGATCACCGCATCCGATCTCCACTATTAGCCTTCGTAAAGCTATAGCTTCCTTGCAAGCCGTGGTCAGAGCCATATACTCGGCTTCAGTACTGCTCAACGCCACGCTCTGCTGCTTCTCGGACCTCCATGATACTGGTCCGCCAGACAGGAAAAACACATACCCTGTGTATGACTTTCGGTCCAAACGGTCGCCTCGCCAATCTGCATCCACAAAGCCGGTAAATGCCTGACCGCACTTTTGATAATGCAGCTTGACGTCCACAGTTGACGCCAAGTACCGGAGGATGTGCTTCACAGCCACCATGTGCTCAGAATGCGGGTCCTGGTTCCTCTGAGCCAACTTCGCCACCGAATGTAGTATGTCTGGTCTGGTTGTAAGCCCAAGCCACATTAGCTCACCAATTGTAGACTGATACTGCCCTGCGTCGACCTTCTGGCACTGCTCACCCGAGCACACCACTTGATGCCCTGCATCTAAAGGTGTCGTCGCTGGTCTACAGTTCTCGCTGCCATAGGCCCGCAATAGTTCCTTGATATATTGCGAATGGCCCAAAGTGATTTCTCCAAGGTCGCCATCTCGTTGCACTTCCATGCCTAAGAACAAATGGAGTGGACCCTTGTCCGTGCACTCGAAAGACTCTGAAATCTTGGCTTTCAGATCCTCCAAATCTTCTCTTGACTGGCACGCTAGAATTAAATCATCAACATATACTAAGATGAGCATCAGATTACCTTGACCACTTTGCTGATAAAGACATGGTTCATGATTACAGGCCTTAAATCCCAAGTCTTTTAGAACACCGTCGAGCTTGGAGTTCCATTCTCTGCCTGACTGCTTCAAGCCGTATATTGCCTTCCTCAGCAATAACACCTGGTCGGGATTAGCAGCATCTGTGTACCCTTGGGGCTGCTTCATGTACACAATATCCTTTAGCTCGCTATTTAAGTACGCCGTGCATACGTCCATGTGATGCAAGTACAATTGCATCTCTGCTGCCAATGCCAAAATGAGCCTCACACTCTCGAGCCTGCACACGGGTGAAAAAGTCTCGAAGTAGTCCACTCCGAACTTCTGCGAACACCCCTTTGCTACTAGTCGTGCCTTGAAGCGCTCAATTCTACCAGAGACGTCTCGTTTCAGGGAATACACCCACTTGCAAGCCACACACCGGCGATTTCTTGGTAAATCAGCCAGCTTCCATGTCTCATTTGCAAGTAGCGCCTTGTACTCCAGGCCCATTGCCTCTTCCCACTTTGCAGAATACTGCGAATTGATGGCCTCCTCATAGGACTTGGGAATTTCGACGTCGCTAGCCATCAACACGCCAAGTACCTTTTATTGCTTCTTCGGGCGCCCTGGTCTGCCCGTCCGAACAATCTTTGGCCGTCCATGCCCCAGATGTACTTCAGCTTCTTCTGCCTCAGCTGCACTCTCATAGTCGTCGCTGCTGCCCACGGGTTCTGTATCTACACCTTCCCGTGCATTCAAATCACTCTGCGGCTCCGGGTCATCAGTTGCGGGAAACTGGAACTCAATGGTATTTCCATGATTTTCGCTTCTCGATCACACACCGCTTCTCTTTGTCAAACAGACGGTACCCCTTAGCCGCTATTGAATATCCAATCATACGATATTCCTTTCCTTTGGATTCGAATTTGCCTTTATGGACTCCTTTGTCCAATGCCACTGCTATGGCACCAAAAACCCTCAAGTGGCTCACTGCTGGTATTTTTCCGGTCCACTCTTCCATAGGGGTTTTGCTTTGTAATGCTCTGCTCGTTGATCGGTTCCTCAGATACACCGCAGTGTTTATCGCCTCAGCCCATAGAGCCTCACCCAACTCCGATTGCAGCAACATGCACCTAGCCATTTCTACTAGCGTGCGGTTGGCTCGTTCTGCAACTCCATTTTGTTGGAGAGTGTTAAATAGTCATCAAAAACATTATTGACGAACTCACCACCATTATCGCTCCGGATACATTTTATCTTTCTACCTGTTTGTCGCTCGACCAGTTTCTTAAACTCGACAAACTTAGTGAAGACCTCGTCCTTCTTCCGCAAGAAATATACAAAAATCCGCCTGGACTTGTCGTCTATGAAAGTGAGAAAGTACTTTGATCCAGCAAGTGACGGTGTGCTAAATGGCCCGCACAGGTCTGAATGGATCATATCCAACAGCTCCTCAGCTCTGCTCCTCGTTGTCTTCGGAAATGGTTGCACATGGATTTTTGCTAGCATGCACGTCTTGCATACTGCGTCTGGTTTGAAAACGACCTTTTCAACACCGTACACCATCTTCTTCCTCACCATCTCCTGTAGGCTGCTTGTATTCAAATGGCCATACCTTTTATGCCATAGTGAACCATCAGCATCAACGGCCGCAAAACAACTGTTATGTTTCCCTTGAAACATATACAAATTACCAGCTCTCATTACACGCAGTATTCGCTCGCCTTCCTGAATGACGTCAGCGTAATGTGGTCCAAAATTGACAACATAAAGTTGCCGTTCAAATCTGGGACGAAGAGTACGTTATTCAATACCAGAGTACATAAATCAGTCTTCAGCTTCACTGTTCCTATGCCCTTTGCTAGTAGGAATCCATTTCCAGCAAGACTAATTTGTAGCTGGTAGCCCCGCTATCGAGACACCACTGTGTTTTGCCAAAACCACCACCATTCAGCGCATTTAACAAACTGCATTGTTTCTGTGTCGCGCTCTCTCTGTTTACTTTCTCGGCCGAGCTTCTCTCGCCGGCGCCTGTGGCTTATGTACTGCAGTAAATGCCTTTGCGCTCTCCGTTTGTTTTTCTCTCTGCTGCTCCGCTCCTCCCCTTCTCGTGTCTTCCTCGATCAGCTTTATACATAGAGAGCATCGAAAGGCGGCAGCTCGTCGCGCGTCTCAATGGCGACAACGAAATTCTCGAAACTCTCTGGAAGGCTCGACAACAAAACAACACTGCGCAATTTCTCGGTGATACCAATTTCCACCGCATCAAGGCATCAAAGATTTCCTTAAATTCTTTAATATGTGACGATATACTCTGCCCTTCCAACAAACGTTTGCTCAGCAACTTCTTATACAGCGTGACCGTTCGTAACGGCCCCTTCGGCTTGCGAGGCGTTAAGCCTGAAAATGCAAGGTCATCATTCTTTGGAAAGAATTTGGGGCTATTTTTAAACCAAATGGTAATCGCGTGTAGCGGTATGCTCTTGTTGAAGTTGAGAATGATGTTATATTTCTTGACCTTTCGTCTAATTCTATTTGATGAAATCCTGACATCAGGTCTAGGCACGAGAAATATTTTGCTCGACCTAATTGATCAAGAATATCTTCTATTCTTGGAAGTGGGAATTTATCTGCTAGCAGTTTCTTGTTGATTTGGCGATAATCGACTACTAATCGCCATCTCTTTTCCGCCGAGTTAGGCAGTGATTCTTGGGTACCAAGAGAAGTGGGCTATTATATTCTAAAATAGATGGTTCGACAATGCCATCTTTTATTAATTTGTCAACTTGCCTTTGAATTTCTTGGAGGTTTTGATATAGACTGGAGTTTTGTCATTTAATCTCAATTTTTGCTTATAAAAATTATTAGCTGATATGGTTTCTGTTTCAAGACGAAAAATATCGCTATATTTGGTGCATAATTTTGTTAAATCGCTTTTGAATAACGATGGAAATTTAAGATGTTTTAATACTTCTGAAGTTCTTTGTGCACTATTTTCTATATTTGCATTGTATACATCATAATCATCCAATGATTCGCTTTTTATATTTGCGCTGCTAACTATAGCGTCTTTTTCATTGTATTAATCAATGCTCAATACATCTTATACTGCCTGAATTGTTGCTGCAATCTATCTAGGGTTTCTGCCTATGTTCGGTCTAATTCCTTGTTTCTTGTGCTTTACATTGTTTTGTTTTTTTTTTTTTTTTTTTTTTTTTTTTTTTTTTTTTTTTTTTTTTTTTTTTTTTTTTTTTTTTTTTTTTTTTTTTTTTTTTTTTTTTTTTTTTTTTTTTTTTTTTTTTTTTTTTTTTTTTTTTTTTTTTTTTTTTTATTTTTTCTTTTTTTTTTTTTTTTTTTTTTTTTTTTTTTCCTGTCTATATTTTGTTTATGAGTTTAATTTCCTCGCCATTATCTGTTTTGGTAATTTCTCGGTAATTATTACCTCGATAGTGTCTCTATTATTATAGAATAATACACTATTTGAATTGCGGTCATTTCTGTACTGCAGTGTATGTATTTTTCAATCACGCTATTCATTGTGTTGAATTTCCAGCTTCAATATGGTTTTGAGCTTCTCGTGCCCACATATGGCTTCCTTTGTAGCGAATTTGTCTGTGTTGTTTGTTGAAAAGGTGCTCCAAGTGTGGAACACTGACAACCACATTGGGAAGATCCTAATCTTCACCCAAACTCAGCGCATTGAGAGAAAAGGCCGAAAGAGTAAACGCGAAATAAAAATCTTGAGCCGAGCGTCCGAACACGAAGAAGTTTTATTTGAAACTGAAACTGATACACATAAAAATGCCAGCTTCATGAGGCTGCTTATTTACTAATATATATACATACATACAGTTCATGTGTATGTATGTATGTTCTCATACAAAATTACATATGCACTGTGGAAATTGCCTATATTCAACACACATGTGGGCATTGCCTATATTCAACAGCCTTCCTCAATGCCAACATGTTTACAAAAATTAAAACAAATTTAACATTTTCATAAGCCCATTATGCTTTCCCTTTGAAAGATTCTTTGTCATAATGTCTGCTATCATCTCATTCGTAGAAGTGTACTCTAACACAACGTGACCCTCTTTCATGACTTCTCTAATGAAATGATATCGAATGTCGATGTGCTTCGTCCTAGAGTGATGAACCGGGTTCTTCGCTTCGGGGTCTTCAGATCACCGCATCCGATCTCCACTATTAGCCTTCGTAAAGCTATAGCTTCCTTGCAAGCCGTGGTCAGAGCCATATACTCGGCTTCAGTACTGCTCAACGCCACGCTCTGCTGCTTCTCGGACCTCCATGATACTGGTACGCCAGACAGGAAAAACACATACCCTGTGTATGACTTTCGGTCCAAACGGTCGCCTCCCCAATCTGCATCCACAAAGCCGGTAAATGCCTGACCGCACTTTTGATAATGCAGCTTGACGTCCACAGTTGACGCCAAGTACCGGAGGATGTGCTTCACAGCCACCATGTGCTCAGAATGCGGGTCCTGGTTCCTCTGAGCCAACTTCGCCACCGAATGTAGTATGTCTGGTCTGGTTGTAAGCCCAAGCCACATTAGCTCACCAATTGTAGACTGATACTGCCCTGCGTCGACCTTCTGGCACTGCTCACCCGAGCACACCACTTGATGCCCTGCATCTAAAGGTGTCGTCGCTGGTCTACAGTTCTCGCTGCCATAGGCCCGCAAATAGTTCCTTGATATATTGCGAATGGCCCAAAGTGATTTCTCCAAGGTCGCCATCTCGTTGCACTTCCATGCCTAAGAACAAATGGAGTGGACCCTTGTCCGTGCACTCGAAAGACTCTGAAATCTTGGCTTTCAGATCCTCCAAATCTTCTCTTGATTGGCACGCTAGAATTAAATCATCAACATATACTAAGATGAGCATCAGATTACCTTGACCACTTTGCTGATAAAGACATGGTTCATGATTACAGGCCTTAAATCCCAAGTCTTTTAGAACACCGTCGAGCTTGGAGTTCCATTCTCTGCCTGACTGCTTCAAGCCGTATATTGCCTTCCTCAGCAATAACACCTGGTCGGGATTAGCAGCATCTGTGTACCCTTGGGGCTGCTTCATGTACACAATATCCTTTAGCTCGCTATTTAAGTACGCCGTGCATACGTCCATGTGATGCAAGTACAATTGCATCTCTGCTGCCAATGCCAAAATGAGCCTCACACTCTCGAGCCTGCACACGGGTGAAAAAGTCTCGAAGTAGTCCACTCCGAACTTCTGCGAACACCCCTTTGCTACTAGTCGTGACTTGAAGCGCTCAATTCTACCAGAGACGTCTCGTTTCAGGGAATACACCCACTTGCAAGCCACACACCGGCGATTTCTTGGTAAATCAGTCAGCTTCCATGTCTCATTTGCAAGTAGCGCCTTGTACTCCAGGCCCATTGCCTCTTCCCACTTTGCAGAATACTGCGAATTGATGGCCTCCTCATAGGACTTGGGAATTTCGTCGTCGCTAGCCATCAACACGCCAAGTACATTTATTGCTTTTTCGGGCGCCCTGGTCTGCCCGTCCGAACAATCTTTGGCCGTCCAGGCCCCACATGTACTTCAGCTTCTTCTGCCTCAGCTGCACTCTCATAGTCGTCGCTGCTGCCCACGGGTTCTGTATCGTCACCTTCCCGTGCATTCGAATCACTCTGCGGCTCCGGGTCATCAGTTGCGGGAAACTGGAACTGAATGGTATTTCCATGATTTACCAAATGCTCTGCTCGTTGATCGGTTCTCAGATACACCGCAGTGTTTATCGCCTCAGCCCATAGAGCCTCACCCAACTCCGATTCAGCAACATGCACCTAGCCATTTCTACTAGCGTGCGGTTGGCTCGTTCTGCAACTCCATTTTGTTGGGAGTGTGTGGAACAGTCAGCTGTCTAGCGATCCCATGTGCCTTTAAATAGTCATCAAAAACATTATTGACGAACTCACCACCATTATCGCTCCGGATACATTTTATCTTTCTACCTGTTTGTCGCTCGACCAGTTTCTTAAACTCGACAAACTTAGTGAAGACCTCGTCCTTCTTCCGCAAGAAATATACAAAAATCCGCCTGGACTTGTCGTCTATGAAAGTGAGAAAGTACTTTGATCCAGCAAGTGACGGTGTGCTAAATGGCCCGCACAGGTCTGAATGGATCATATCCAACAGCTCCTCAGCTCTGCTCCTCGTTGTCTTCGGAAATGGTTGCACATGGATTTTTGCTAGCATGCACGTCTTGCATACTGCGTCTGGTTTGAAAACGACCTTTTCAACACCGTACACCATCTTCTTCCTCACCATCTCCTGTAGGCTGCTTGTATTCAAATGGCCATACCTTTTATGCCATATGAACCATCAGCATCAACGGCCGCAAAACAACTGTTATGTTTCCCTTGAAACATATACAAATTACCAGCTCTCATTACACGCAGTATTCGCTCGCCTTCCTGAATGACGTCAGCGTAATGTGGTCCAAAATTGACAAAACATTTATACTGAGCTGCACGGCTCACTGACATAAAGTTGCCGTTCAAATCTGGGACGAAGAGTACGTTATTCAATACCAGAGTACATAAATCAGTCTTCAGCTTCACTGTTCCTATGCCATTTGCTAGTAGGAATCCATTTCCAGCAAGACTAATTTTTCAGTGTGCTCTTCTCAGTACACTTCTGTCACAGCACATGACTGGTAGCCCCGCTATCGAGACACCACTGTGTTTTGCCAAAACCATCACCATCCAGCGCATTTAACAAGGAGCATTGTTTTTGTGTCGCGCTCTCTTTGTTTACTTTCTCGCGACGACAGTTCGCTTTAAAATGCCCACGCTCTCCACAGTTATAACAAACTACGTCTTTCCTCTTCTTTGCGCTCGGCCGAGCTTCTCTCGCCGGCGCCTGTGGCTTATGTACTGTAGTAAATGCCTTTGCGCTCTCCGTTTGTTTTTCTCTCTGCTGCTCCGCTCCTCCCCTTCTCGTGTCTTCCTCGATCAGCTTTATACATAGAGAGCATCGAAAGGCGGCAGCTCGTCGCGCGTCTCAATGGCGACAACGAAATTCTCGAAACTCTCTGGAAGGCTCGACAACAAAACAACACTGCGCAATTTCTCGGTGATACCAATTTCCACCGCATCAAGGCATCAAAGATTTCCTTAAATTCTTTAATATGTGACGATATACTCTGCCCTTACAACAAACGTTTGCTCAGCAACTTCTTATACAGCGTGACCGTTCGTAACGGCCCCTTCGGCTGGTGGACATCCTGTAAAACTTTCCATGCCTCAGCCGCAGTGAGACACCCTTTTACATAACCAAGTTGCGAAGACTTCACACTCAAGATGATCGTGGCCAATGCTTTCTCATCTTGGGATTGCCAAGCACCTCCAGTATCAACCTCAGGTTTCACGGACTCTTCTGAAACCACCTTCCACAAACATGCGTGCACCAACACTGAACACTGAACACTTTCATAGGAGCCATCCTCCAGCTTATCGATCTGATACAGGTTACTCATTCCGGCAATCTTGAGTAGACTCCAAAATCTAACTCCTGAGTTTCACTACACGTTTCTCCTTTAGGCAGCTATTAGGGCGCTGGGCCCATAACCTGTTGTTTGTTGAAAAGGTGCTCCAAGTGTGGAACACTGACAACCACATTGGGAAGATCCTAATCTTCACCCAAACTCGCGCATTGAGAGCAAAGGCCGAAAGAGTAAACGCGAAATAAAAATCTTGAGCCGAGCGTCCGAACACGAAGAAGTTTTATTTGAAACTGAAACTGATACACATAAAAATGCCAGCTTCATGCGGCTGCTTATTTACTAATATATATACATACATACAGTTCATGTGTATGTATGTATGTTCTCATAAAAAATTACATATGCACTGTGGAAATGGCCTATATTCAACACACATGTGGGCATTGCCTATATTCAACAGCCTTCCTCAATGCCAACATGTTTACAAAAATTAAAACAAATTTAACATTTTCATAAACCCATTATGCTTTCCCTTTGAAAGATTCTTTGTCATAATGTCTGCTATCATCTCATTCGTAGAAGTGTACTCTAACACAACGTGACCCTCTTTCAAGACTTCTCTAATGAAATGATATCGAATGTCGATGTGCTTCGTCCTAGAGTGATGAACCGGGTTCTTCGCTAAGTGTTGCGCACTCAGGTTGTCGCCATGCATAACCGTCGGGGTCTTCAGATCACCGCATCCGATCTCCACTATTAGCCTTCGTAAAGCTATAGCTTCCTTGCAAGCCGTGGTCAGAGCCATATACTCGGCTTCAGTACTGCTCAACGCCACGCTCTGCTGCTTCTCGGACCTCCATGATACTGGTCCGCCAGACAGGAAAAACACATACCCTGTGTATGACTTTCGGTCCAAACGGTCGCCTCCCCAATCTGCATCCACAAAGCCGGTAAATGCCTGACCGCACTTTTGATAATGCAGCTTGACGTCCACAGTTGACGCCAAGTACCGGAGGATGTGCTTCACAGCCACCATGTGCTCAGAATGCGGGTCCTGGTTCCTCTGAGCCAACTTCGCCACCGAATGTAGTATGTCTGGTCTGGTTGTAAGCCCAAGCCACATTAGCTCACCAATTGTAGACTGATACTGCCCTGCGTCGACCTTCTGGCACTGCTCACCCGAGCACACCACTTGATGCCCTGCATCTAAAGGTGTCGTCGCTGGTCTACAGTTCTCGCTGCCATAGGCCCGCAATAGTTCCTTGATATATTGCGAATGGCCCAAAGTGATTTCTCCAAGGTCGCCATCTCGTTGCACTTCCATGCCTAAGAACAAATGGAGTGGACCCTTGTCCGTGCACTCGAAAGACTCTGAAATCTTGGTTTTCAGATCCTCCAAATCTTCTCTTGACTGGCACGCTAGAATTAAATCATCAACATATACTAAGATGAGCATCAGATTACCTTGACCACTTTGCTAATAAAGACATGGTTCATGATTACAGGCCTTAAATCCCAAGTCTTTTAGAACACCGTCGAGCTTGGAGTTCCACTCTCTGCCTGACTGCTTCAAGCCGTATATTGCCTTCCTCAGCAATAACACCTGGTCGGGATTAGCAGCATCTGTGTACCCTTGGGGCTGCTTCATGTACACAGTATCCTTTAGCTCGCTATTTAAGTACGCCGTGCATACGTCCATGTGATGCAAGTACAATTGCATCTCTGCTGCCAATGCCAAAATGAGCCTCACACTCTCGAGCCTGCACACGGGTGAAAAAGTCTCGAAGTAGTCCACTCCGAACTTCTGCGAACACCCCTTTGCTACTAGTCGTGACTTGAAGCGCTCAATTCTACCAGAGACGTCTCGTTTCAGGGAATACACCCACTTGCAAGCCACACACCGGCGATTTCTTGGTAAATCAGTCAGCTTCCATGTCTCATTTGCAAGTAGCGCCTTGTACTCCAGGCCCATTGCCTCTTCCCACTTTGCAGAATACTGCGAATTGATGGCCTCCTCATAGGACTTGGGAATTTCGACGTCGCTAGCCATCAACACGCCAAGTACATTGTATTGCTTCTTCGGGCGCCCTGGTCTGCCCGTCCGAACAATCTTTGGCCGTCCAGGCCCCACATGTACTTCAGCTTCTTCTGCCTCAGCTGCACTATCATAGTCGTCGCTGCTGCCCACGGGTTCTGTATCGTCACCTTCCCGTGCATTCGAATCACTCTGCGGCTCCGGGTCATCAGTTGCGGGAAACTGGAACTGAATGGTATTTCCATGATTTACCAAATGCTCTGCTCGTTGATCGGTTCCTCAGATACACCGCAGTGTTTATCGCCTCAGCCCATAGAGCCTCACCCAACTCCGATTTCAGCAACATGCACCTAGCCATTTCTACTAGCGTGCGGTTGGCTCGTTCTGCAACTCCATTTTGTTGGGGAGTGTGTGGAACAGTCAGCTGTCTAGCGATCCCATGTGCCTTTAAATAGTCATCAAAAACATTATTGACGAACTCACCACCATTATCGCTCCGGATACATTTTATCTTTCTACCTGTTTGTCGCTCGACCAGTTTCTTAAACTCGACAAACTTAGTGAAGACCTCGTCCTTCTTCCGCAAGAAATATACAAAAATCCGCCTGGACTTGTCGTCTATGAAAGTGAGAAAGTACTTTGATCCAGCAAGTGACGGTGTGCTAAATGGCCCGCACAGGTCTGAATGGATCATATCCAACAGCTCCTCAGCTCTGCTCCTCGTTGTCTTCGGAAATGGTTGCACATGGATTTTTGCTAGCATGCACGTCTTGCATACTGAGTCTGGTTTGAAAACGACCTTTTCAACACCGTACACCATCTTCTTCCTCACCATCTCCTGTAGGCTGCTTGTATTCAAATGGCCATACCTTTTATGCCATAGTGAACCATCAGCATCAACGGCCGCAAAACAACTGTTATGTTTCCCTTGAAACATATACAAATTACCAGCTCTCATTACACGCAGTATTCGCTCGCCTTCCTGAATGACGTCAGCGTAATGTGGTCCAAAATTGACAAAACATTTATACTGAGCTGCACGGCTCACTGACATAAAGTTGCCGTTCAAATCTGGGACGAAGAGTACGTTATTCAATACCAGAGTACATAAATCAGTCTTCAGCTTCACTGTTCCTATGCCATTTGCTAGTAGGAATCCATTTCCAGCAAGACTAATTTTTTCAGTGTGCTCTTCATACTCAGTAAAAACACTTCTGTCACAGCACATGTGACTGGTAGCCCCGCTATCGAGACACCACTGTGTTTTGCCAAAACCATCACCATCCAGCGCATTTAACAAGGAGCATTGTTTTTGTGTCGCGCTCTCTTTGTTTACTTTCTCGCGACGACAGTTCGCTTTAAAATGCCCACGCTCTCCACAATTATAACAAGCTACGTCTTTCCTCTTCTTTGCGCTCGGCCAAGCTTCTCTCGCCGGCGCCTGTGGCTTATGTACTGCAGTAAATGCCTTTGCGCTCTCCGTTTGTTTTTCTCTCTGCTGCTCCGCTCCTCCCCTTCTCGTGTCTTCCTCGATCAACTTTATACATAGAGCATCGAAAGGCGGCAGATCGTCGCGCGTCTCAATGGCGACAACGAAATTCTCGAAACTCTCTGGAAGGCTCGACAGCAAAAAAAGCCAATGCTTTTTCATCTTGGGATTGCCAAGCACCTCCAGTATCAACCTCATGTTTCACGGACTCTCCTGAAACCACCTTCCACAAACATGCGTGCACTAACACTGAACGCATCTGGATGTTCCACGTTTCATAGGAGCCATCCTCCAGCTTATCGATCTGATACAGGTTACTCATTCCGGCAATCTTGCGTAGACTCCAAAATCTAACTCCTGAGTTTCACTACACGTTTCTCCTTTAGGCAGCTATTAGGGCGCTGGGCCCATAACCTGTTGTTTGTTGAAAAGGTGCTCCAAGTGTGGAACACTGACAACCACATTGGGAAGATCCTAATCTTCACCCAAACTCAGCGCATTGAGAGCAAAGGCCGAAAGAGTAAACGCGAAATAAAAATCTTGAGCCGAGCGTCCGAACACGAAGAAGTTTTATTTGAAACTGAAACTGATACACATAAAAATGCCAGCTTCATGCGGCTGCTTATTTACTAATATATATACATACATACAGTTCATGTGTATGTTCTCATAAAAAATTACATATGCACTGTGGAAATTGCCTATATTCAACACACATGTGGGCATTGCCTATATTCAACAGTCTGCATTGTTTGAATCTAAACCATCATCTATATAAGCTGCTTCGAGCAACCCACGTAGGTTTTCTATCTCTGTGGTATATTGCGCTGCAGTTTTGCCGCGCTGTTGTGTACTAAGCATTTTTGCTTTGATAACATCGGGCGATTCGCCTTTAACTGATGCTTTTAATACATTTATTATACCGATAATGGTCTTTTCATTTTCAACTTTGTATGATAATGGACCAAGTATCTTTGTCTTGATTACCTCTACCGCTAGCATCTCCTGATCTCCTTTTGTCAGATCTATTAGCCGGAGGGCCATGAGGAATCTATTTAAGTTTAACTTTTTGCCGTCAAACTCAGGTATTGTGGACGAAATTTGTCGCACATATTGCCTTTATGTTGCGGCAGAGTCTGTCATTTTGGCTGTTTCCCGTATACTTGAAGTATTTGAATCTGAAAGTTCTTCTTCAAGTTGAAGAAGTTGAAAATTATCACAAGGGGTTTCCTTTAGCTTCTGCTACAACTTATAACGGTCCTGTCACAGTCGCCATGTAGTTAATTAAGTTTCAAAACGCAATCGGTCATTTTATCTTTATTTGGTTTTTATTCAGCAAGTGTACATTCCTGATTTATAACTGAACTTAGTGTGGTCTACAGGCAGATCGCTCGTGACAGCCAACTGCTGACACTAGCAAATTCTGCAATACGTATGTATGAAGTTCATACTCGATAACTCGAGTGCGGCCCCTAAAAGCGCACATGCTGAATTCGCATATTTAGGATTAGGGTGAACCTAAGGAATTAGGGTGGTCCTAAGTTTACTTATTAGTTGACTTATTATTATGATTCATATTATAATTATTATTAATATTATTATTATTATTATTATTATTATTGTTATTATGTTCGTATATACTACATCACCGATGCAATCTACTTGCAGTGCTGCGCTGCAATTGACGGGCCATATAACCTGCCTACGCTTCGATCAGGGCACCTAGCGCGGAGCTGCAAAATGCATCCTTCCTGCTACTCTTATAATCTCCCAGATTGACGAGCGCCTACATTAGTTGACGCTAAAACCTGAAAACAAAACAATTAACCAATAAGAAAATAAACAAAACAATCAAATAAAGCACTTACCTCAATGACCACATCCAATTGGTGATCCAACTCAACCAACAAGAGAAGACGGGCTCCGCAAAAGAAAAACAAAATCGCCATCTTTCGTGATTATAAACACAAAAAATTGACAATCTTACAACGCCGTCTCCACCACCTGATGCCACTGCCAAGGATCACTATCCCGGAGCTGACATCATATTAAAAAGAATTAAAATCCGTCTCCAAATTGTATAAATTTCCTCAGTACCGTATTTTCAATGATTTCCCGATAATCTGTAAGGAAAGGAAAATTAATAAGAATATAATACAAAATTAATCAAGGACACACAGAAAATTGCAAACCTGACAGGCAAACCAGCAGACACAAAAATGCGACCTCATCCTGCCGATGACGCGCACGTAAGCCAGGAGACGGGCCCCGCAAAAGCAAAACAAAATCGCCAACTTTTGCGATTATATATAAAAAAAACCGACAATTTTATGATGCCGTCTCCATCTCCTGACGCCATTGCATAAATAAGGATCATTTGTGTGGCGCAGATGCCACACCAATATGCTGCAAAACTTGTCCTTAAATTGTATATTTCTCCTCAGTTCTGTATCTTCGACGATTTCTCTCCTAACCTGTAATGAAAGGAAAATAAATAAGAATGCGATACATAAATTACTCAAGGACACATAAATAATAACAATCCGGACAGACAAAGTAGCAGATGCATCCTGCTGACGACAAGCACACAGCTCCAGCTTCAAAAAATCCAACTATTGAAACAAGGGAACACAAGCTATTACTGGGAAATTTATATTTAAAATGTAATACTTATCTAATTGCAAACTTGATGACTCCAAAACCGCGGTATCCCAGCTGCAATTGCACAATAACAAAGGTCCTCCAAATTAGCTCTTACAAAACGTACCTGAAAAGCACAAAAAAAAATCAACGCAATTATAAAAGCAATATAATACTCACCCCAGACAAGCTTCCTCATTAAGTACCTGAAAAACAATAATAAACGCAACTATATAAGCAATTACACACAAATATAATACTTACCACAAATTAAAATCCACTCAACGTACCTGAAAAAACAAAAATTAATGCAATCATAAAAAACAAATAACTTATATAATACTTACCAAATACTATTTTTGCATCCATTTCCATGCCTATTTCGTTGCGGCGGCCCTCTGCAACAAATCTCGAACCGGCGGCCCCAAGCTGCCACTCCTGACGATACGGCCACAAGACGCGGCGCACCTGGCTTCTCTCGGTGATAGACCGAGCTACAATCCTCACTGACGACTTCTCTGCCACAACGAGACGAACTCCACCACCATAATGCCAGCAGCTCTACAAAAACGCAATGACAGCTGCGCGGGATTACATCTTCACCAAATGACGGCTGCGCGGGATCACCTGCTACTTACCTGAACTTTCTTGCCACACGGTCCCTGATTGTATCCCTTATCACTGTAGTTAATTAAGTTTCAAAACGCAATCGGTCATTTTATCTTTATTTGGTTTTTATTCAGCAAGTGTACATTCCTGATTTATTCCTGATTAATAACTGAACTTAGTGTGGTCTAAAGGCAGATCGCTCGTGACAGCCAACTGATGACACTAGCAAATTCTGCAATACGTATGTATGAAGTTCATACTCGATAACCAATGGGAGTCGAGTGCGGCCCCTAAAAGCGCACATGCTGAATTCGCATATTTAGGATTAGGGTGAACCTAAGGAATTAGGGTGGTCCTAAGTTTACTTATTAGTTGACTTATTATTATGATTCATATTATAATTATTATTAATATTATTATTATTATTATTATTATTATTATTGTTATTATGTTCGTATATACTACATCACCGATGCAATCTACTTGCAGTGCTGCGCTGCAATTGACGGGCCATATAAGCTGTCTACGCTTCGATCAGGGCACCTAGCGCGGAGCTGCAAAATGCATCCTTCCTGCTACTCTTATAATCTCCCAGATTGACGAGCGCCTACATTAGTTGACGCTAAAACCTGAAAACAAAACAATTAACCAATAAGAAAATAAACAAAACAATCAAATAAAGCACTTACCTCAATGACCACATCCAACTGGTGATCCAACGCAACCAACAAGAGAAGACGGGCTCCGCCAAAGAAAAACAAAATCGCCATCTTTCGTGATTATAAACACAAAAAATTGACAATCTTACAACGCCGTCTCCACCACCTGATGCCACTGCACTACCAAGGATCACTATCCCGGAGCTGACATCATATTAAAAAGAATTAAAATCCGTCTCCAAATTGTATAAATTTCCTCAGTACCGTATTTTCAATGATTTCCCGATAATCTGTAAGGAAAGGAAAATTAATAAGAATATAATACAAAATTAATCAAGGACACACAGAAAATTGCAAACCATCAGCCACAAAAATGCGACCTCATCCTGCCGATGACGCGCACATAAACCAGGAGACGGGCCCCGCAAAAGCAAAACAAAATCGCCAACTTTTGCGATTATAGATACAAAAAACCGACAATTTTATGATGCCGTCTCCATCTCCTGACGCCATTGCATAAATAAGGATCATTTGGGTGGCGCAGATGCCACACCAATATGCTGCAAAACTTGTCCTTAAATTGTATATTTCTCCCCAGTTCTGTATCTTCGACGAATTCTCTCCTAACCTGTAATGAAAAGAAAATAAATAAGAATGCGATACATAAATTACTCAAGGACACATAATAACAATCCGGACAGACAAAGTAGCTGATGCTAGTGGACGGCTCCATCCTGCTGACGACAAGCACGCAGCTCCAGCTTCAAAGACTCCAACTATTGAAACAAGGGAACACAAGCTATTATTGGTGTTCACGCCAGAAGGGCGCAAAAAGTTGAGCGGCAGTGTAAGCTGCCAATGCTTGTACTCAAAGCTCCTCCACGGCTTGCAAGCACCGTTGCTCGCGCTCTCCTTCTCTCCTCTCGCTCTCCTCCCTTCCCGCAAGGTATTCACCACTCCGCGGTCCCGCGGTATTTCCACTGTTAGTGTTAAGGTAGTCTTAATTTACAAGTGCGCGAATAAAGTTCGAAATTTTTGTGAAGTCGATCCCGGCGTTTAATTTCTGGGAGAATCCGCAGCCGCAGCAGCCGCAGCATCCACCTTTCCGCCCACTCCAATTCATGGTCCTTCGAGCCAGATTTCGTCCTGATCCTGCCAGCGCTCCTTGCGGAAAAATCAAGATAAGTACGGCTTTAAATCCTATTCCGTCCGTGGTCGCCATTTTCGTTTTTCCAACGGCGTTCATTCCTTCCGTCCATCCGTATCAAGTGAAAAGTGAAAATATATAAGTACATGCGCCCAGCCACCGTGATTACTTCTTTTTTTTAAGTGCATAAACAAGCACTTTGCCAATACCGGCCCCATAATTCGTCTCACGGTGATCCGCTGGTATCCAAGCGCATATACATATATATATATATACACTGTCCAAAATTCACTATTATCGTCCGCTTCTAAACTGCTGTTTTTTTTGCCTCAATAAAATATACAAACCACAAATTCAACTAAATTAAATCAAATATACATATACATATATTCAGCAAAATTTTACATACACATAAATATACATAGCCATACATATCCATTGAAATACATATATAAGAATCACTCCATAGATTTAACCAATTTAATACAAAAATAAAATATATTAACAAAAATAATAAATAATATTGAGAACAAATTTTATCTCTTGGCTCAAAATAAAACACAAATCTCGACACACAGAATAAAATAAAACCTGATTTTTTTCTTCCGAGATTACATGACATAGATATGTTTCTCCATACATAAATACATATGGAGACATATGACATATGGCAAGTCCCCTATTAAACTCCAAATAATACATACATGCATATTCACATACACACAGTCGCGACTTACATAGACTTGCCAAGTACAAGTTCTTTCGTCTCCTCTTTGTTCGTTATTGCCCTGACAAAAAAACGGCGCATAGCGACGAGAGAATACCCTATAATCAAAACATAAAATAAAATAAATAAGTCCGACGACAAAATGTAAAAAAAAAATAAAAATTTATTTAAAAAAAAAAAAAACTGAACCAACTATTTAATAATTATTTAAGCCAAATAATAATTTTTTACAAGCTATTTCTGGCTCCTATTTCTGGTTCCTAAATTAAAATAATACAATTGTCGCGATTTTTTAGTTGTGGTCCTAAATCCGGTAGCTATTTTTTTTATAAATTTAAACTTGAATTTTCTAGCTATAGCTAGCTATTAGTTAGCTATTTTCTAGCTGTTTTCTAGATATTTTCTATATATTAGCTATTTTTTCGGTATTTCCAGTCGGTAGCGATTTTTTATAAATCCTTGGCTATTTTCCAGACTCCAGCTGGTAGCTATTTTTTAGCTATTTTTCCAGAAATTGCAATTCATAGTTTTTTTTTTATAAATTTGAGCTATTGTTTTTCTAGACTCCAATATAGGTATATCTTCTTGTGGACTTCACTCTAGCTGTTGTTTTTTTTTTTGTGAATCCTCCTAGCTATTTTTTTCACATTTTAGCTATATTGTGCTTCATTTAAGCTTTTTTCCAGTTGATTGAAGATCTATTGGGCCTTATTTCACAAAGATTTTTTTTTTGTTTCTTTCGTGCTCCAATCTCCAGATCCCAATTGCAACTTTCTCCCAAATTCCGACGGGATCCTTTGTCCATCCAGATTTGGGTGCCCTCTGTGATTCCTTCTGTGATTCTGTGATTTCCTCCGCGTCACTCGCTCTACCACAAGGAAAATGGCATCCTCTGAGCAGCCAACGCCCGCAAACGCAGCGTTGCATAAATTCATCGCCGTCAGCGATCGCGTAAGCCTTTTCGAAGCGAAGATCAACACTCCTGATCAAGCCTCTCCGTCCCTACACACGTTACAAGTCCGTCTGCAACAGGTGCGAGCCTTATGGGACAAAGTGGAAAGGGAGTACGAAACATGCTCTGACCTAATGGCCCAAGAAGGATCCCTCGACACAGTGCCTATTCTCCAGGCCAAATATGACTACTGCTACTCAGTATACGAGTCATGTGCAGCACAAATTGGCGAAACAATCGACAGAGCAACGCCTCAAGTCGCGCAAGCACCCTCTCATCCGCTAATTTCGTCCGGCTGCCGCTTACCTCCATGCGACACGGAAGTCTTCGATGGCGACTACCTCCGAAGGCCCACTTTCCGGGACCTATTCACGGCAATTTACGTAAACAACCCCAGGTTGACTCCGGTCGAGAAGCTATTCCATCTCCTAACGAAAACAAGTGGCGAAGCAAAAGCCATCGTGGCGAAATCTCCTCTCACGAATGATGGTTTTGCTTCGGCGTGGGAGGCGCTGCGAGATCGGTTCCAAAACAAGCGACTTTTAGTCAACAGCCAGCTCAAGCCTCTTTTTAACTTGAGCTCAATTTCGCAAGAATCTGGTCATGCTCTAAAAGAGCTACAATCCACGATTCTGGGGTGCTTAACAGCACTAGCGCATTCCCAGGTATCCACAGAAAACTGGGATTGTATCTTGGTTTTCCTTTGCGCGAGCAAACTGCCCAAGCAGACCCTGTCCCTATGGGAACAGTCGCTAACTGCCAAATCCGAGATCCCAGCTTGGGAAGAAATGAATGCCTTCCTGAGCGAAAGGTATCGGACATTGGAAGCCTTCGAAGATATGAAACCGACTCAGGCAGTTCCAAAAAGGCATCAATCCTTCGAGACAAAGGTCAGCACCAAACAGAAAGGGTGTGACTTATGTTATAAGGAGAACCATCCGGTAAGATTGTGCCCGCGTTTTCTTCAAATGTCTGTGGTGACTGCACAAGCACACACAGCTGCTTTACATGTAAGGGCAGGCACCATACGCTGCTGCATCGCAGCCCCCCAAATTCCGAAAATGCGAGTTCCTCAACCTCGCCCCCTACACATCAACTTCCGAGACCCTCTAGCAGAAATGCATCGGCAAGCACCTCTGCGGTGCAAACTTTTTTCGCGTCCGGCACTTCAGCCGTCCTACTGAGCACAGCGATGATTGACGTGTGCCATTTGGGGACGAACTACCGAGCCCGAGCCTTAATCGACTCGGGATCCGAGGCGACGTTCATTTCAGAACGCCTGTTCAACCTCATCAAGTTGCCATTCCGCAACACCCAGACCCAAGTCTCCGGGTTAAATCATTCGGTCTCCGCGAAATCCTCTAAGCTGTGTCACTTCGGGATTCGCTCTCCTACTAAGCCAGGTCTACAGTTAGACACTGAAGCGTACGTCCTTCCGGAGCTCTCAGGCAAACTGCCCTCCTATCCAGGTCTACATTTAGACACTGAAGCGTACGTCCTTCCGGAGCTCTCAGGCAAACTGCCCTCCTATCCGATCCCTCGGAATTCTTTGAAGGACCTGCCCGCACTCCGCTGGGCAGATCTTACCTTTTTTGAAAGCTCGCAAATTGATGTACTGATCGGGGCTGACATTCTACCATCCATAATGATGGATGGCACCCGACAAAATATTTGCGGCTCGCTCCTGGGCCAAGAAACTATTTTCGGGTGGGTGCTAACGGGGCCGATTTCCAAGGGTAAGCCGAAACGGGTCGCATCCTTCACGACCCAGGTGCACGAAATAGGCGACCCTGATTCGCTCGACACGCTTCTCAGCAAGTTCTGGGAGGTGGAGGATCTACCAGTAAAGATGGTAAAAGAGTCGGACTCCTATTGTGAAAGGAACTTCCTCCAAACAACAACAAAAGACGCAAGCGGGAGGTAAGTGGTGACGCTCCCGTTCCGGGATCCCGAGAATACCGGATCCGATTTAGGATATTCAAGGTCCATTGCGCTAGCTCAGTTTCTTAGAAAGGAAAATCGTTTAAAAAGAGACTTTCCCTTAAAAGAGCAATATGACAGCGTGATCCAGGAGTACCTGGTTCTGGGTCATATGAAAGAAGTACCGCCGACTCACAATTCTCCCTCGTATCATCTTCCTCATCACGGGGTAGTTAAGCCCGAAAGCACCACTACAAAGCTTCGCGTTGTATTCAACGCTTTGCCGTTCAAGTCGGCAAATGGGACCAGCTTAAATGATATCCTTCATGCTGGTCCAGTCCTACAATCCGATCTAACTATCCAGGTCCTGAAATGGCGTTATTTTCAATACGTCTTCAGTGCAGACATTACGAAAATGTATCGTCAGATCTGGGTCGATCCAAAACATACCCCGTTTCAAAGAATTCTGTTCCGAAACAAGGAAGGAGATATCCGAGACTTTGAACTAAAAACAGTTACCTTCGGGGTCAACTGCGCCCCCTTCCTCGCCATTCGAGTCATGCAACAGCTGGCAGAGGATATCCAAGTGCCATTTCCAAATGCCAGCCGCATCATCCAGCAGCACATGTACGTCGACGACGTTCTGGCAGGGGCAAATTCCGTAAACGAAGCCCAAAGTCCAATTCGAGAGTTGCAAGCAGCCCTAAGTGCCTCCGGGTTTACGCTAAGAAAGTGGACCTCGAACAACAAAAGCGTCCTTAAAGACGTCCCGGCCGAACACCTCCTTCATAGCGAGTTCCTCGACATCGATGCCGAAAGCACGGCCAAGACGCTCGGTATTCGGTGGAGGGCAAAGTCCGACGAATTCTATTTCGTTCCCCCCGACATAGTTGTGGAACCCTCCTATACAAAGCGAGAAGTTTTGTCCCAAATCGCTAGGTTGTTCGATCCTGCCGGGTGGCTCGCGCCGTTGATAATCCGTTCAAAAATGTTCATGCAGGAGATTTGGTTGCAAAACTTAGGCTGGGACGATAAGCTTCCCACTGAAATGAGTCAGCGGTGGCAATCGTTTTTAGAGGAGTATTCCGACCTCAACCAGATCCGCGTTCCGAGATGGATCTGGTACCAGCCTGCGGTAATCATAGAGCACCACGGTTTCTGTGACGCGTCTCAGAGAGCCTATGGAGCGGCTATATACATCCGCGTCGAGATGGGGCAAAAGATCCTGACTCGCCTGCTTACAGCCAAAATACGAGTGGCCCCGGTAAAAACCGTCTCCCTTCCTCGGCTAGAGCTCTGTGGTGCCGTGCTGTTAACCGAAATGGTGACAGCAATCCTTCCGCACATGCCCTCCGCCAGTTCAGATATCCGCTGCTGGACAGATTCCACAATCGTCTTAGCCTGGCTACGAAAGCCTGCGTGCAACTGGACCACATTTGTGGCCAACAAAGTTGCCAAGATCACGCAGGCGACGCCAGTAGACTGTTGGGCACACGTTCGCTCAGAACAAAACTCCGCCGATCTAGCCAGTCGAGGCGTATCCCTACATGAAGTGGCAGAAAACCATCTCTGGTGGCACGGACCAGAGTGGCTGCAAGGGCCACGAGAGCTATGGCCAGCACAAAGCGACACTCTTCCAGTGACAGAGCTAGAGCAGCGCGCGGTCAAAGTGCATTTTGTCAAGGCCCCGTCCATCGACTTTCTCGAACGTTTCTCCAAATCGGACAATTCAACGCTTCCTTAAACGCTGCCGCAAAGGTTCGTTCTTGCCCAACTCACGCCCTACAAGTGAAGAGATCCGAGGGGCAGAACGAACTCTGACCTCCATTGCGCAGCGCAGAGCATATGGCCAAGAGCTTCAGCATCTGACCGAGAAAAGGCCTCTTCCAGTGTCAAGTCCTTTGGTGAATTTGTTCCCGTTCATTGAACAACACGGCCTTTTAAGGGCGTGCGGCCGTCTCACTGCCTCCAAAACCCTGCAATATGATGAACAGCATCCGATTATTCTCCCCTATGACTGTAGACTGTCGCGCCTCTTCATGGCGGTAGTCAATTGATCGTACGCCTGATCCGATCGAAGTATTGGATTCCTAAAATCAAGAATCTGGTGAAGGCTGTGGTCAATCCGTGTAAGATTTGCACGATTTACAAGAAGAGACTCCAAACACAGCTGATGGGCGATTTCCCGACAGATAGAGTCTCCTTCTCGAGGGCGTTCACCTACACGGGTATCGATTATGACGGCCCTTTCGAAATAAAAAATTATACAGGGAGAGCGTGTCTCATAACGAAGGGATATGTTTGTGTGTTTGTGTGCTTTTCAACGTAGGATATCCATTTTTAACCCACTTCCGATCTAACAACCGAGAAATTTCTGGCGGCCTTTGCTCGTTTCGTAGCGAGGCGCGGTTGTCCTCAGCGGGTCCATTCGGATAATGGATAATGGTAAGACCTTTGTGGGGGCGGCAACTTTGATTTCCAGGGATTTTCTCCAAGCTATCAAAGAGTCAGTGACTGATGCATATAGCCATCAGGGACTCGTATGGCGGTTCATCCCACCAGGGACTCCACATATGGGGGGTTTGTGGGAAGCAGGGGTGAAAAACTAAATCGACGTCAGTCCGCAAATATACATTTGAGGAGCTGGCGACGCTTCTCGCTAAGATTGAGGCTTGCCTCAACTCTAGACCCCTCTCCCCTATGTCCGAAGATCCCTCAGATTTGCTGGCCCTCACACCAGGCCATTTCCTTATTGGAGGGCCGTTGCTTTCCACGGCGGAACCCGAGATAAAGGGCGAAGCCAAGTCGATAATAAATCGATGGCAACACCTCAAGGCACAACATCAGCAGTTTAGTGCACGGTGGAAAGAGGAGTATCTTAAAGAACTCCATAAACGAAGCAAATGGCAATTTCCGACCAGGAATCTCCAAGCCGACGATATGGTAGTTGTCAAGGAGGACAATCTACCACCGCACGAATGGCGGCTCGGCAGAATCGTTTCTGCCTTTCCAGGAGCCGACGACCGCATTCGAGTCGTTGAGATCCGTACGTCTCGCGGCACCATAAAACGCCCTGTCCACAAAGTTATCCTGCTACCGATGTAGGACAAAGAGTCCTCCGTTCCTAGGGATTGGGGCACTTCCCCCATTCCGGGCCCCAAATAGTATTCGGCTCATACTAAGCTTCTTCATTTCTTTTATTGGCAGACTTACACACTTCCTCCAATAATGGCGGAATCCATCCTCTTCGGAAGTGCAAGAGGTTCCACAAACTGGGCGCTGAAAAGCGCCTTCGGGCAGTACTTATTAATAAGTACTGCTCGAACTGCCTCGCCCATCAGCACTCAGGAGGAGACTGCCGCAGCCAAGAGGGATGCAAGAAGTGTGGAGGAGACCACCACACTCTACTCCGGTCCGGATTTCCCGCACTCCGCCACCAGCCCCAGTCGCCAACAATCGGGGAGAATGTTCACGCCAGAAGGGCGCAAACAGTTGAGCGGCAGTGTAAGCGGCCAATGCTTGTACTCAAAGCTCCTCCACGGCTCGCAAGCACCGTTGCTCGCGCTCTCCTTCTCTCCTCCTCTCGCTCTCCTCCCTTCCCGCAAGGTATTCACCACTCCGCGGTCCCGCGGTATTTCCACTGTTAGTGTTAAGGTAGTCTTAATTTACAAGTGCGCGAATAAAGTGCGAAATTTTTGTGAAGTCGATCCCGGGCGTTTAATTTCTGGGAGAATCAGCCGCAGCAGCCGCAGCAACCACCTTACCGCCCACTCCAATTAAACTGGGAAATTTATATTTAAAATGTAATACTATATAATTGCAAACTTGATGACTCCAAAACCGCGATATCCCAGCTGCAACTGCACAATAACAAAGGTCCTCCAAATTAGCTCTTACAAAACGTACTTGAAAAGCAAAAAAAAATCAACGCAATTATAAAAGCAATATAATACTCACCCCAGACAAGCTTCCTCATTAAGTACCTGAAAAACAATAATAAACGCAACTATATAAACAATTACACACAAATATAATACTTACCTCAAATTAAAATCCACTCAACGTACCTGAAAAAACAAAAATTAATGCATCATAAAAAACAAATAACATATATGTCGCAGCGTTGGCATTTTCTTGCTCCTGATCTTCCATATTGGCAAATAAACCTTTCGAGTGAAGCGAATTCCAACCGGCGTGCGCGATCGTCTGTATACAACTGATCTCATTTTCTACGCATCGATCTATCCTTTACACACCCTACCTGAACTACACTTGGCGACAGCGCGACAACGCCGTCGCCTCACTCGTAACGGTACTTTGGCGCCAGTCATATTCTACGTTGTAGTCAAATTCTAAGAATGTCCTCACGATATACCAAACTCATTGCGCAGCTGCGTCTTGCAAGCACAGTGGTCAAACCATGCTAATAATATGACAGACACGTACAGTGGTCAAAATACATTCGTAATGCGACACGGCCTTCCTGACATAATACACGTCCTCGTGTGTTGTCTTAAATCTACCACATAAGTGATAACACTTCAGGATTCAAAGACCCTCTGGATATTTCAAAGAATTATTTCCATTCAATCCATTTCTGATTCAAATTAGGTTCAACTTTAGTCTTATCATAACATGACTAAATTACTTAAATTTTCGTAACACAACTCAAATTTAACAAATCATACCACTCGTGTAATTCCTTTAACACATTTTTCTCTTAATCTTTCAAGTCATACAAATTTTGTAGTTCCTTTTACAAATAATTAACTTATCTTTTGTGTAGTTCCTTTTACACATAATAAACTTATCTTTAGTGTAGTTCCTTTTACACATAATTAACTTATATTTGTGTAGTTCCTTTTACACATAATAAACTTATATTTTGTGTAGTTCCTTTTACGCAAACTGAACTTATATTTTGTGTAGTTCCTTTTACGCAAACTGAATTTATATTTTGTGTAGTTCCTTTTACACAAACTGAACTTATATTTTGTGTAGTTCCTTTTACACAAACTGAACTTATATTTTGTGTAGTTCCTTTTACACAAACTTAACTTATATTTTGTGTAGTTCCTTTTACACAAACGACCCCCGCCATAACAAGTCTCTTCTGCTATAGTGCGGTCTTCAGTCTTCGGACACAACTCCTATTGTGCTGCCCCTGTCTTTACATAACTCATCTTTATCGTATTCTGCTTGAGCTTTCATGTTCTTTTTAGCCTCCTTTCTCAAATTTTCTTTGTCTACCTCATCATCTTTTTTTTTTTTTCGTTTAGCGGCAACAAGCCAAAAAATCGAGCTTCTTTACCAATCAATAATTCCAAAGGGTTAAACTTAGTCATACGATTAATCGTGCCATTCATTGCTAGCTGCACTTCAGCCAACGCATCCTGCCATGATCTCTGACTAGACTCGGCTTCTATTTTAGGAATAGGATGCAGCTCAGTCTGCACTTTTCCCGCTAGTGGCTTAGAAACTTTACATTTAATGCAATCTTCTACGAATCCACGCACACATTTAGACATATTTTCAAACCGATAATAACAATAGACTTTGTCCAGCGTCTTTTCCCATCCAAGATGCATATTAACGTAACTCATTATTCTTTAACTTTACAATTATATCTTGTATCTCAGTATCTCGCTGTTGTTCTGAAACCAACCAATTATCAGATACCTCGGTCAAATTGATTCGTAACTCTGAAATCTTATTCATTACCTTCTGTTGTTCAAGCACTGGATTTCGAGAGAGAAAATCCACATGCGCCATTCTCTCGCCTTTTCTATACTCGTAACTCCGAAACATTTTTATTAAATAACATATCGGCATCCCTAGCCTTGCTCAAACTTTTCTTTGCAACTTACATTTTATGACTTCATTTCTTTTGATCAAACAGTAATCGTATCTCTTGCCACACTTCTTTCTTTTTTTCATTCTTTACCTTACCATTCTCTCTGTTTTGTCTCTAATTTGTCACACTGTCAGGCTCTTGCTGCACTCCTTGCAACGACCTCACGCATCCTCATGCGTCATGGTCCCTCCGGACCCTCATAGCTGTAGCCTTGTGAATAATTAACTCAGAGTCTATGGTCTCTACGAGTGCCTCAGTCGGCGATCTCTCGCAGTGGTCTCTACGAGTGCCTCAGTCGGCGATCTCTCACATTGGTCTCTACGAGTGCCTCAGTCGGCGATCTCTCACATTGATCTCGACGAGTGCCTCAGTCGGCGATCTCTCGCATTGGTCTGCGTCTACCTCAACAGGCATCGACCATAACTATTCGTGGGCCTACTATACGTTCTCTTGCTTGTCAAAGATCTCAACACATATCGGTCACCATCAAGCTTTTCTGCCATTACATATGGCCCCCAAACCTTGGGTTTAGCTTTGTTTGATGCCGCTCTTCACTCTTGAGCAAGACATGGTCGCCTACATTGAATCTTATTTCTTATATTAAATCTTTTTTTTTATTTATAAAATTAAAATTACAAATCTTTACGTAGCTAGAATTTGCCACTCATAAGCACAGCACCACTAATTCATCCTTCCATGAATATATCCGCTAATCCCTCTTTCAATATGGAATCAAAAAAAGTATGGAACGGACTCACCGGTTGAACTTCTTACTATTCCTAATGGTGGAGCTACAGTACAGATGTCAACACGTTTCTCGGTTACTTGGTCGTTTCCTCGTGATCGTCCTTTTGGACAGGCGGATGCGAAGTGCCCAAGCTCGTCGCATTTGAAACATTTGACTGTTAATAGGTCTTTTGATCCTTGCGTTGAACTTCCGTTGTGACTTCTTCCTTGATTTTGTGACCTCTGCCGAGCACGACATTCAAAATATTTCCATTCATTCAACACTTTCCACCATAATTGCATTCCACTTGAGAGAGATACTTTGACTTTTTACGCTCCGGGTCTGTTGTAGATGCGTCGTCATCAAGGTTCCGTTTTTTAAAAGTGTGCGCTTATAGTTGTTGTTGCATGTCATTTCGAGTTTTAATATTGTTTGTAAAAACCCAGCGCGACAATTTGTCATCAATTTGTGCCATGTGAGCCAGAGTAAGTGAAACCGCAATTTCCTCCAGATCAATAGATTTAAATTTGGACATAAGTAAGGTGACGATTCGGCTTCCACGATTCGCCTTGCGAGTCCGCTGGCTCTCTCAGCTACCGCAGCACTTTGGAAGAGCAAACTGCACTCGCTGACGATCTCATGGAAGAGGAATCGGGTTCTTTTGTCCTGGCTGCTGGGTCCTCCTCGGCACAATTCAGAGGTAACACCCGCGAATACGCGCCGGCTGCTGGCACAAGTGTCGACTTGAAACGCGACATCGCTGCCATCAAGGCCTCTTTAACACTTCTGCAGAACATGCAGCCGCCCAGCCATTCTCGCTCAGCCGATCGCAACCAGCAGCAACTCCGAGCACCACGTGTCTGCTTTTATCATGCCAAATTCGGACCTAATGCACGAAAATGCTCCTCGCCCTGTGCCTGGGTGCCACAGCAGGGAAACTAAAGAAGCTGTCAGCTGTTCAGGCGACTGGTGACAGCAGACCTCCAAGCACTCGCCTCTTAAAGGAGTACCGACTTCACATAATCGATCGTAATACCCACATAAAATTCCTTATCGACTCCGGATCAGTCATCTCACTTATACCTGTTTCGATAATCAAGGGATTGCATCGTCGCAAAGACGACTTCAAACTCTACGCGGCCACGTCTATAATTGATACCTACGGCACGCTAAATCTAACTTTTGGTCTCCAATCAGCAATCATCGGAGCAGATTTCCTCACGCACCACGGCCTCATCCTCGACCTCAAGGGTAAACGCCTTATGGATCCCTCAAAAGCTGTTTCGACCAAAGGAGAATCAATTTCTACAATCAACGTGCAAAGTTCCAGTGGAATAGATCGCCCGAACTTCAATCTTTTTAGTCGCTTTGTGCAGATCACACGTCCTAATGTGCCTTTAGCAACCCGCATTCATAACGAGGTTGCGCATTGCATTCAAACAACTGGCCCACCTGTTTTCGACAAGCCAAGACGGCTTACAGGCGAAAAATTAAAAGCGGCACGCCGAGATTTCGATCTCTTACTCCAGCAACGAGTGATTCGTCCCTCCAGCAGTCAATGGGCCAGTCCTATTCATTTGGTCCCCAAGGGGAGCAACGAATGGCGTACTACTGAGGATTATCGCAAACTTAATGCGTCCACTATTCCAGATCGCTATCCGATTCCCCATGGGGAAGACATTCTTCAACGTCTGCATGGATGCTCGGTTTTCTCCACAATCGATTTGGTGCGTGCCTACCACCAGATCCCAGTCGCTCCAGATGATATTCCGAAAACAGCCGTCACTACACCGTTCGGCCTTTTCGAGTTTGTCGGCATGCCAGCCGGACTCCGCAATGCAGCGCAAACCTTACAGCGCCACATGGACAACCTGCTTCGTGGCATTCCATTCGTAGGATGCTATATGGACGACATCATCATGTTCTCCACAACGCATGAGGAGCATTTGAAGCACCTCCATACAATCTTTGAGATTTTGCAGAGGAACCACCTCCAAATTAACCCTAAAAAGTGACAATTTGGTAAAAGTGAGGTTATTTTCTTAGGGTTCCAAGTCAACCCAAACGCAGCTCAGGCTCAAATCCCGCTCACAGACTACCTAAAAGGCGCAAACAAAAATGACAAGCGCGAAATAGCCTGGACCGGCCCTGCGGAGAGTGCATTCCAGGCCTGCAAGCAAGGAATTTTACGTGCCACGTGCTCTTCGTTCCTTTCTCCATCGGCTCACCTCGCCCTTAAAACGGACGCCTCCGATACAGCGATCGGTGCTGCTCTCGAACAACTAGTCGGCAACGTTTGGCGTCCCATCGGGTTTTTCTCGCGGAAACTATCTCCGGCAGAGCAAGGCTACAGAACGTATGATCGCGAGCTCCTGGCTATTTTCGCTGGTATCATTCATTTCAAGCACATTCTAGAGGGTCGTCCATTCATCATCCAAACCGACCATAAACCATTACAATAGGCTTTCAGGCAGAAAGCAAGCAAAGCATCGCCTCGACAACTCCGCCAATTGGATTTTATCTCCCAATTCTCAACGGAGATAGTGTACAATCCCGGGGAAAACAACGCGGTGGCAGACGCCCTCTCACGCGTCAACACCATAAGCATGCCGTCTAGCTTTAGTGCTCAAGCGATATTCGAGGCCCAAAAAACCGACGATGAAATGGCTGAGCTCTCTTCCAGCGGCCGCAACAGATTACAGCCAACTTACAACAAAATCTCACCTGTAATGACTCCTAAGGCTCCTCAGCGACTCGATGCTTCCGTCCTTCTGGCGGGGGTACCTGAAAAGAAACAAATTGTACAATGTTAGTATCAAATTTCAATGTTTTTTGCAAAATCACTACAAATTATTAATGTAAACAAAAAATGCAAGACGATAATGTTACCAGTCCATGTCATTGTCTGAAATACAAGCCTACAAAAATACTGACTACAAATTAATACTAACTATGTCCAAGCGCCAAACTCCCCCCAAGCTATGTTAAACTCCAAAATTCAAATAATTGTACCTACATATTGTGTGGCGCCCAGACTGAAGCCCGGTCTGGCATCACTGCGAAAACAGGTACTAACGCCAAGGCAGCCGCATTTCTTCAGATAACACGCGCTACTACCATTTAATCAGTGCTTTGGATGCTGATATTATGACTGAAGTATCTGATGTTCTGGCGCAACCCTCGGAAGTAAACAAATACGAGCACCTGAAGGAGATTATTATCAAGCGATTTACGGAATCGCCGGACAGACAGTTGCAGCGCGCTTTACTGGAGCTTGACCTTGGGGAAAAGAAGCCCTTGCAGCTCGTTCGGCAAATGACAACACTTGCTGATGGTCGCGCGTCTGCAGACGCCTTGCGAGTCCGCTGGCTCTCTCAGCTACCGCAGCACTTTGGAAGAGCAAACTGCACTCGCTGACGATCTCATGGAAGAGGAATCGGGTTCTTTTGTCATGGCTGCTGGGTCCTCCTCGGCACAATTCAGAGGTAACACCCGCGAATACGCGCCGGCTGCTGGCACAAGTGTCGTGGACGACTTGAAACGCGACATCGCTGCCATCAAGGCCTCTTTAACACTTCTGCAGAACATGCAGCCGCCCAGCCATTCTCGCTCAGCCGATCGCAACCAGCAGCAACTCCGAGCACCACGTGTCTGCTTTTATCATGCCAAATTCGGACCTAATGCACGAAAATGCTCCTCGCCCTGTGCCTGGGTGCCACAGCAGGGAAACTAAAGAAGCTGTCAGCTGTTCAGGCGACTGGTGACAGCAGACCTCCAAGCACTCGCCTCTTAAAGGAGTACCGACTTCACATAATCGATCGTAATACCCACATAAAATTCCTTATCGACTCCGGATCAGTCATCTCACTTATACCTGTTTCGATAATCAAGGGATTGCATCGTCGCAAAGACGACTTCAAACTCTACGCGGCCACGTCTATAATTGATACCTACGGCACGCTAAATCTAACTTTTGGTCTCCAATCAGCAATCATCGGAGCAGATTTCCTCACGCACCACGGCCTCATCCTCGACCTCAAGGGTAAACGCCTTATGGATCCCTCAAAAGCTGTTTCGACCAAAGGAGAATCAATTTCTACAATCAACGTGCAAAGTTCCAGTGGAATAGATCGCCCGTACTTCAATCTTTTTAGTCGCTTTGTGCAGATCACACGTCCTAATGTGCCTTTAGCAACCCGCATTCATAACGAGGTTGCGCATTGCATTCAAACAACTGGCCCACCTGTTTTCGACAAGCCAAGACGGCTTACAGGCGAAAAATTAAAAGCGGCACGCTGAGATTTCGATCTCTTACTCCAGCAACGAGTGATTCGTCCCTCCAGCAGTCAATGGGCCAGTCCTATTCATTTGGTCCCCAAGGGGAGCAACGAATGGCGTACCACTGAGGATTATCGCAAACTTAATGCGTCCACTATTCCAGATCGCTATCCGATTCCCCATGGGGAAGACATTCTTCAACGTCTGCATGGATGCTCGGTTTTCTCCACAATCGATTTGGTGCGTGCATACCACCAGATCCCAGTCGCTCCAGATGATATTCCGAAAACAGCCGTCACTACACCGTTCGGCCTTTTCGAGTTTGTCGGCATGCCAGCCGGACTCCGCAATGCAGCGCAAACCTTACAGCGCCACATGGACAACCTGCTTCGTGGCATTCCATTCGTAGGATGCTATATGGACGACATCATCATGTTCTCCACAACGCATGAGGAGCATTTGAAGCACCTCCATACAATCTTTGAGATTTTGCAGAGGAACCACCTCCAAATTAACCCTAAAAAGTGACAATTTGGTAAAAGTGAGGTTATTTTCTTAGGGTTCCAAGTCAACCCAAACGCAGCTCAGGCTCAAATCCCGCTCACAGACTACCTAAAAGGCGCAAACAAAAATGACAAGCGCGAAATAGCCTGGACCGGCCCTGCGGAGAGTGCATTCCAGGCCTGCAAGCAAGGAATTTTACGTGCCACGTGCTCTTCGTTCCTTTCTCCATCGGCTCACCTCGCCCTTAAAACGGACGCCTCCGATACAGCGATCGGTGCTGCTCTCGAACAACTAGTCGGCAACGTTTGGCGTCCCATCGGGTTTTTCTCGCGGAAACTATCTCCGGCAGAGCAAGGCTACAGAACGTATGATCGCGAGCTCCTGGCTATTTTCGCTGGTATCATTCATTTCAAGCACATTCTAGAGGGTCGTCCATTCATCATCCAAACCGACCATAAACCATTACAATAGGCTTTCAGGCAGAAAGCAAGCAAAGCATCGCCTCGACAACTCCGCCAATTGGATTTTATGTCCCAATTCTCAACGGAGATAGTGTACAATCCCGGGGAAAACAACGCGGTGGCAGACGCCCTCTCACGCGTCAACACCATAAGCATGCCGTCTAGCTTTAGTGCTCAAGCGATATTCGAGGCCCAAAAAACCGACGATGAAATGGCTGAGCTCTCTTCCAGCGGCCGCAACAGATTACAGCCAACTTACAACAAAATCTCACCTGTAATGACTCCTAAGGCTCCTCAGCGACTCGATGCTTCCGTCCTTCTGGCGGGGGTACCTGAAAAGAAACAAATTGTACAATGTTAGTCTCAAATTTCAATGTTTTTTGCAAAATCACTACAAATTATTAATGTAAACAAAAAATGCAAGACGATAATGTTACCAGTCCATGTCATTGTCTGAAATACAAGCCTACAAAAATACTGACTACAAATTAATACTAACTATGTCCAAGCGCCAAACTCCCCCCAAGCTATGTTAAACTCCAAAATTCAAATAATTGTACCTACATATTGTGTGGCGCCCAGACTGAAGCCCGGTCTGGCATCACTGCGAAAACAGGTACTAACGCCAAGGCAGCCGCATTTCTTCAGATAACACGCGCTACTACCATTTAATCAGTGCTTTGGATGCTGATATTATGACTGAAGTATCTGATGTTCTGGCGCAACCCTCGGAAGTAAACAAATACGAGCACCTGAAGGAGATTATTATCAAGCGATTTACGGAATCGCCGGACAGACAGTTGCAGCGCGCTTTACTGGAGCTTGACCTTGGGGAAAAGAAGCCCTTGCAGCTCGTTCGGCAAATGACAACACTTGCTGATGGTCGCGCGTCTGCAGACGCCTTGCGAGTCCGCTGGCTCTCTCAGCTACCGCAGCACTTTGGAAGAGCAAACTGCACTCGCTGACGATCTCATGGAAGAGGAATCGGGTTCTTTTGTCATGGCTGCTGGGTCCTCCTCGGCACAATTCAGAGGTAACACCCGCGAATACGCGCCGGCTGCTGGCACAAGTGTCGTGGACGACTTGAAACGCGACATCGCTGCCATCAAGGCCTCTTTAACACTTCTGCAGAACATGCAGCCGCCCAGCCATTCTCGCTCAGCCGATCGCAACCAGCAGCAACTCCGAGCACCACGTGTCTGCTTTTATCATGCCAAATTCGGACCTAATGCACGAAAATGCTCCTCGCCCTGTGCCTGGGTGCCACAGCAGGGAAACTAAAGAAGCTGTCAGCTGTTCAGGCGACTGGTGACAGCAGACCTCCAAGCACTCGCCTCTTAAAGGAGTACCGACTTCACATAATCGATCGTAATACCCACATAAAATTCCTTATCGACTCCGGATCAGTCATCTCACTTATACCTGTTTCGATAATCAAGGGATTGCATCGTCGCAAAGACGACTTCAAACTCTACGCGGCCACGTCTATAATTGATACCTACGGCACGCTAAATCTAACTTTTGGTCTCCAATCAGCAATCATCGGAGCAGATTTCCTCACGCACCACGGCCTCATCCTCGACCTCAAGGGTAAACGCCTTATGGATCCCTCAAAAGCTGTTTCGACCAAAGGAGAATCAATTTCTACAATCAACGTGCAAAGTTCCAGTGGAATAGATCGCCCGTACTTCAATCTTTTTAGTCGCTTTGTGCAGATCACACGTCCTAATGTGCCTTTAGCAACCCGCATTCATAACGAGGTTGCGCATTGCATTCAAACAACTGGCCCACCTGTTTTCGACAAGCCAAGACGGCTTACAGGCGAAAAATTAAAAGCGGCACGCCGAGATTTCGATCTCTTACTCCAGCAACGAGTGATTCGTCCCTCCAGCAGTCAATGGGCCAGTCCTATTCATTTGGTCCCCAAGGGGAGCAACGAATGGCGTACTACTGAGGATTATCGCAAACTTAATGCGTCCACTATTCCAGATCGCTATCCGATTCCCCATGGGGAAGACATTCTTCAACGTCTGCATGGATGCTCGGTTTTCTCCACAATCGATTTGGTGCGTGCCTACCACCAGATCCCAGTCGCTCCAGATGATATTCCGAAAACAGCCGTCACTACACCGTTCGGCCTTTTCGAGTTTGTCGGCATGCCAGCCGGACTCCGCAATGCAGCGCAAACCTTACAGCGCCACATGGACAACCTGCTTCGTGGCATTCCATTCGTAGGATGCTATATGGACGACATCATCATGTTCTCCACAACGCATGAGGAGCATTTGAAGCACCTCCATACAATCTTTGAGATTTTGCAGAGGAACCACCTCCAAATTAACCCTAAAAAGTGACAATTTGGTAAAAGTGAGGTTATTTTCTTAGGGTTCCAAGTCAACCCAAACGCAGCTCAGGCTCAAATCCCGCTCACAGACTACCTAAAAGGCGCAAACAAAAATGACAAGCGCGAAATAGCCTGGACCGGCCCTGCGGAGAGTGCATTCCAGGCCTGCAAGCAAGGAATTTTACGTGCCACGTGCTCTTCGTTCCTTTCTCCATCGGCTCACCTCGCCCTTAAAACGGACGCCTCCGATACAGCGATCGGTGCTGCTCTCGAACAACTAGTCGGCAACGTTTGGCGTCCCATCGGGTTTTTCTCGCGGAAACTATCTCCGGCAGAGCAAGGCTACAGAACGTATGATCGCGAGCTCCTGGCTATTTTCGCTGGTATCATTCATTTCAAGCACATTCTAGAGGGTCGTCCATTCATCATCCAAACCGACCATAAACCATTACAATAGGCTTTCAGGCAGAAAGCAAGCAAAGCATCGCCTCGACAACTCCGCCAATTGGATTTTATCTTCCAATTCTCAACGGAGATAGTGTACAATCCCGGGGAAAACAACGCGGTGGCAGACGCCCTCTCACGCGTCAACACCATAAGCATGCCGTCTAGCTTTAGTGCTCAAGCGATATTCGAGGCCCAAAAAACCGACGATGAAATGGCTGAGCTCTCTTCCAGCGGCCGCAACAGATTACAGCCAACTTACAACAAAATCTCACCTGTAATGACTCCTAAGGCTCCTCAGCGACTCGATGCTTCCGTCCTTCTGGCGGGGGTACCTGAAAAGAAACAAATTGTACAATGTTAGTCTCAAATTTCAATGTTTTTTGCAAAATCACTACAATTTATTAATGTAAACAAAAAATGCAAGACGATAATGTTACCAGTCCATGTCATTGTCTGAAATACAAGCCTACAAAAATACTGACTACAAATTAATACTAACTATGTCCAAGCGCCAAACTCACCCCAAGCTATGTTAAACTCCAAAATTCAAATAATTGTACCTACATATTGTGTGGCGCCCAGACTGAAGCCCGGTCTGGCATCACGTTGAAAACAGGTACTAACGCCAAGACCTTTCCTGGAGGACGATATCTTCTGATACCGTCAGACTGGAGACATTGCAACTTCAGCTCCGCCGCGCAACAAGCTTACGGCATAAAACAACAATGTATTGTACTTAGTAATTAAATAAAACGGTAACTACATAAGTTACCATATTGGTGACCCCCCAATAAGCAAAATGCAGAACACCGTTGATTGTTTGCCTGCACCGCCAACTTCGCCTGACTCTGGTGAAATTCAACGCGGCAACAGCGCAGGCACCGGTATTCCTGTCGTCGAGTCGGTTGCCACCATCAAGCTACCGCCATTTTGGAAGCAAAATGTGCGGTTATGGTTTGTGCAGATCGAAGCGCAATTTCAATGCAGCCGCATTTCTTCAGATAACACGCGCTACTACCATTTAATCAGTGCTTTGGATGCTGATATTATGACTGAAGTATCTGATGTTCTGGCGCAACCCTCGGAAGTAAACAAATACGAGCACCTGAAGGAGATTATTATCAAGTTGCAGCGCGCTTTACTGGAGCTTGACCTTGGGGAAAAGAAGCCCTCGCAGCTCCTTCGGCAAATGACAACACTTGCTGATGGTCGCGCGTCTGCAGACGCCTTGCAAGTCCGGTGGCTCTCTCAGCTACCGCAGCACGTACAACGGGGCTTGAAGCTCCTACGCTCAGCAACTTTGGAAGAGCAAACTGCACTCGCTGACGATATCATGAAAGAGGAATCGGGTTCTTTTGTCATGGCTGCTGGGTCCTCCTCGGCACAATTCAGAGGTAACAACCGCGAATACGCGCCGGCTGCTGGCACAAGTGTCGTGGACGACTTGAAACGCGACATCGCTGCCATTAAGGCTGCTGGCACAAGTGTCGTGGACGACTTGAAACGCGACATCGCTGCCATTAAGGCCTCTTTAACTCTTCTGCAGAACATGCAGCCTCCCAGCCATTCTCGCTCAGCCGATCGCAACCAGCAGCAACTCCGAGCACCACGTGTCTGCTTTTATCATGCCAAATTCGGACCTAATGCACGAAAATGCTCCTCGCCCTGTGCCTGGGTGCCACAGCAGGGAAACTAAAGAAGCTGTCACCTGTTCAGGCGACTGGTGACAGCAGACCTCCAAGCACTCGCCTCTCAAAGGAGTACCGACTTCACATAATCGATCGATATACCCACATAAAATTCCTTATCGACTCCGGATCAGTCATCTCACTTATACCTGTTTCGATAATCAAGGGATTGCATCGTCGCAAAGACGACTTCAAACCCTACGCGGCCAACACGTCTATAATTGATACCTACGGCACGCTAAATCTAACTTTTGGTCTCAACCTATGGCGTAACTTCACCTGGTCGTTCGTCGTTTGTAACGTGTAACGAATAAAAATGGTGAAAGACTGGAGAACCTGTACTTGCGGGCGCACGCTTTAGAGGCCGGCTCTAGCTCATGGCAATGGGTGTGGTGGTCTTGCTTGTACAGAGCTCTTTCGTTACAGACAACAATTAATAAGATTAAGAAATTGAGCGTGCTTGCAACAACAACTAAATGAAGGAGCTAGAATACATAATCGGAGGAAGCAAATTAATACCTTCGGAAGCGGACAGTTCTAGAAAGGGAGGAAAGTTTGAGAATTTTTCGCCTGCGAAGCACTGGTGGAATCGTGTTCGCGCATTGCCCCACCCTACCGTAGACCACTTTCCTTAAGAGCATGGCTCTAGTGGCCCCTTTAGTGCCCTACGTCAGGAGAGACATCAGCCGAGTCAGTATTTAGGTTTTTTTTTAGCAATTCATATTTTCAAAATCAATCAATGCTTAATAATTAGTAACAATATTTATATTTAAATATAAGTACATTCTAAAGGAACCAAGTAAATAAAAAACACAGACTAGTGTAACTCCTAGGAATCTAAAGCAAGGTTTTTCTCTCAGTTGCGAGATCAGAAAAGTTAGTTCAATTCGATGTTCGAGATCATTACAATTAAAAGTTAACAATACTAGTGGCTAAATATATTTTCAGAAAGGAACAAAGATTTCATTTAAATTTTCAATAATTTTTGTTCTCTCTTTAATCTTATTCTGGGAATTATTAATTTTATTTATTTTTTGAGTTTTCTTTATAACGAATCTTTAGCGAGAAGCAAAATTAATTCTGTTTAAGAGAGAGACGCAAGAAAATACGGATAGATTTTTTTTTCTTTTTTATATTTCAAATGGCTGCTCTCGCCGGTAGGTTAGATCACTTACTATATAGAAATTTTAATCGCTAATAAGAATTCAATTTAAATCATAGAAAAATTATTAAACAGTATGACCGAGTTTCCTACTCGAGTACATATTCTTATAGCTTAACGTTAATCTTAAACTACATAGGAAAAATCTTAATTTCTGCCACTTTATGTCCAAGATGGCGATCAGGTTGAATTAATATTTCGCGCACCACTATAGGCGAAGGAACGCCGTATTTTCAATATTTCGCGCGACAAAAGATTCCGTATAACCGCAATTTAAAATTTTTCCGACGCACTTTCGCAACTTGACGCGTTGACTGTTCAGATCGAAAAGAAGGCCAACCGGAAACATTAGTCCAGGCGTAGGCCATCGGCGGAAACCACGATCAGCTGAACAACACTATTTCTCCGATAACCGAATTATACCAAACTTATCGGGTGCAGCTAATAAGGGTTGCATCCAGTCTGGTATATTCTAGCTACTTCTTGCTACATCTAGTAAGACCTCACTTTACTGTGTCACAGCTGACCGCCCTATCGATTATTCATCGAGATTTTTCTCACCCCCTGCTTCAGTCGCCTCTACAAATCCCCCCCGCCACACTCAGACTAGGGTACGCATAGACACACTAGGCTTAGACCGACTGGAAGCACCTTACTGCCGAATGTCCTTGGCATGATAGGTACCCACAGCTCGTCCTTGGAGATCCTCCAGCTCGTAATACGCGTTGCCGATCTTCTTCCGAACTCGAGACTTCAAGAACGTCGGTCCAAACTTGGCGTTGAAACCGGTTTGGAAGCAGCTTGGCTTGAAATTCCGCCGATAAACTTCTTGCCCTTCGACAAACGATACCACACGAGAACGGATATTATACCGCTTCTCGTTCTCGTTATGCTTGTTTCTCATCTGATCAACAGCTTGCTTCCGCATTATCTCGAAAGACTCGTGCCGGTCGAACTTTAGAGAACGATCGTCCAGAAGATTTAGGCGTCTGATCAAGGAATACGTCGACCCTGACGTAATCATGTGCTGCCCAAATACCATATAATAGGGACTGGTACCAATGCTAGAATGCACCGCCGACCTCAACGCACAACATATTCGGCTGAGAAACTCGTCCCAGTCCTTCTGGTCGAGACGCAGATAGGCCCTGATTGCAGCAATTACTGATCTGTTCACGCGCTCCGAAGCATTTGCCTGAGGCGAGTGAACAGCGGTCAGCGTGTGCTTAACGCCGTACTGCTCCATAAGTTTCTGGAACGTCCTAGCTCGAAATTGGGAACCATTGTCAGACAGTATCACTTCGTGCACTCCGAACGTCATGAACAACTCGTCTTCCAGGTACTTTATGACGACGCTGGAATCAATCTTCTTTACGGGTTTCAAGAACACGTATTTCGAAAAATGATCCAGGACAATAAAGATTCCTATGTTGCCGCTCCTTGACCTAGGATACGGTCCGAGAAAATCAATGAACAAACGCTGGAAGAACCGCTGAGACTCAGGAGCTTTTCCCAATGGTGGTCTGAGAGTGAAATTTGGAGATTTTGTACTCTTACAAACCTCACACGCACTAATATAAGCCCTCACGTCCGAAACGAGACCGGGCCAGAAGTAATATCGCCGAATTCTTTCCAAGGTTTTGTGTATGCCACCATGCGCAGCTAACGGACTATCGTGCGCGCGAGCCAGAATCTTCGATACTAACTCTTTGGGGACCCAAAGTTTACAGGCGTATTCGTCATGCATTCGTTCTCCAGTCAGGTGCTCGGCTTTTCTATATAAAAACCCGCTCTCCACCTTGAGATCCGGAAAATTCGAGGTATTTTCCTTTACGGTCTCTACCAACTTTACGTAGTCACCTGACTGGAAAAATTCAGAATCGAAATCAAAAATTAAGTCCTCTTGCAAGTCCACCGCGGCTACAATCTCTTCGTTTACACGAGACAATGTATCCGCCGACAATGTATCAATGTATCAGCTTCTTCGAAACGAAAGCGATAGGACGCTCGTCACCTTCTTCAGACACTTGTACCAGCACGGTGCCCACGCCCGACTTGCTAGCGTCGCAATGTATGGCAAACGGCTTTGCAAAATCCGGACTACACAGGACTGGAGCTTTGCTAAGACACTCCTTGAGCTTGCTGAATGCTTCAATTGCCTCCTTCGTTAGTGCAAACTTCCGCTTCGTGGTCATCAAGTCAGTCAATGGTGCAGAAAGTGTCGCGAAGTTTGCGACGAATTTCCTTTACCATCCGCACAATCCCATGAAACTGCGCAAGCCTTTCAAACTTTTAGGCAATGGAAAATTGGTAATCGCGGCCACCTTTTCAGGGTCTTTTTTTTTTTTTTTTTATTAATCGACTTACGGTAGGAAAATTAAAATCTTCTAAAGATACCACCTACTGTCCGTAGGTGGCATGCACGATTCATAAGCCCTATTGGAATTATGCCTACGTACTAAAACAAAAACCTCCGCGTGCTCTTCAGTCCTTACTCGCTCACCGGGACTGCCAGTCAAGGTATGACTTCGGTGAGCGGGATGTGAGGCCAGGTCGCACTCCCTGCCTTCAGTGTAGTCCATGGGGGCTCCTCCTTCCACCCTTTAGTTGATTATTACGACGAGCCGGGAACTCTGGGGTAGAATTCTTCGCCCGCCGTCACCCAGGACGCCAGTTTGGGCTTAGACATCCGCTCTGTTGGCCATCTCGTCTGATCGGACACGCTTCATCATATTAATAATGAGGCTGTGTCCCAGCTCCCAAGCCTCGCTGTTCGCCAGCATAGCCGCGAACAAGCCACTAGGGCTGAACGGAGTACCTGCCAGCGTCTTTAGCTGCTCCCTCTCCGCCGTGAACCTGGAGCAGTGCATTAGCACATGTTCTGCTGTTTCCTCACCGTCGACGCAGAACATGCATCGAGCTGTCTCTACGTGACGGAACCGTAGTAGGTAGGCCCGGAAGCAGCCATGGTCCGTAAGAAACTGGGTTAGGTGGTAGTCCAAGCATTTGTGCTGGCACTCTGCCCAAACTGTCAACTCAGGGATGAGCTGATGGGTCCACCTCCCCCGTCGCGAAGTTTGCCATCTGCTCTGCCATTCACCTGTTAGCCACTCGTGTGCCTCTTGCTTAGAAGCGCCACTTTGCATTAGGCTGAGAGCCTTGATCTCCAGATCAATTGGCGGCAGGCCTGCAAGGGCTAGCGCCGCGTCCTCGGATATGGTCCTGAAACCTCTAATGAGCCTGAGGGCCATTGACCGAAGCACCGAACGAGCTCCTTTCAGGTATGAGCCCCTGCTAGTGGCATTGCTCCAGATTGGTGCAGCGTATAACAGAGAAGCCTTTGCTACTGACACCAGCAGTTTCCTGGCCGGGTGTCTTGGGCCTCCGACGTTGGGCATAAGCCTAGCCAACGAAGAGGCTGTGACTGCTGCCTTCTTGCTGGCGTAGCTTGCGTGGTCCTTGAATGATAGTCTGCGATCTATCATTACCCCCAGGTACTTTAGGGACTCTTGAGAGGTCACCTGTGTGCCATTGACGGAGACCAGCATGTTCTCCACCTTTTTTCTGCTGCTGAGAAGGACTGCTTCGGTCTTGTGAGCCGCTATTGCTAGCCCGGCTTTCTCGAGCCACAGGATGGCAGCACCGATCGTAGAGTTGCATTTGTCCTCCAACCCTGCGATTGTTTTAGAGACAGCTGTGATTGCCACATCGTCAGCAAAACAGTGCAGCTCTACTCCTACGGGCCTGTTGATGCCCAAGATCCCATCGTACATAATGTTCCATAGGATTGCTCCAAGTACCGATCCTTGGGGAACACCTGCCGAAACTCGGTATCTTTTTGGGCCATCTTCAGTATCATACCATAGGACCCGATCCCTAAAGTAGCTGCCAACGACTATCCTTAGGTACTCCGGGATTCCCATGCGGTTCATGGCTGCGAGTATTACGGGCCATCTGGCGGTGTTAAATGCGTTCCTTACGTCCAGAGTCACTATAGCGCAGTATTCCTTCCAGATAGAGCGGTCTTGGCGATGTTACTAACGGCCGAAAGAGCGTCCAGTGTGCTCTTTCCTTTCCGGAAGCCATATTGATGGCTTCCCAGGCCGTTGGTGCTCTCGGTGATTGCCTCTATTCTAGTATACAGGATACGTTCGAATAGTTTTCCTACTATATCCAGTAGGCATAGAGGGCGGTAGCTGTTTGCAGCATGTGCTGGTCCCTTGCCTTTCGGCAACAGGACTAGCTTCTGGCTTTTCCACCTTGTTGGGAAGATTCCATCCAGAAGGCATTGCTGGAAGGTGGCCCTGAAGATTTCAGGTCTACCCAGCGCCACTGCTTTTATAACAGCTCCAGGAATACCGTCTAGTCCAGGGGCTTTGTTCGGTTTGATGCGCTTGGCTGCCTCGACGACTTCAAGTACAGTGACGCACTGGAAATCTGGGGTAGGGGCTGCCTCTGTTGGCCTCCATAGAGTGGTTTGCTTTGGGAATAGCTCCCCTACTATGTTAGCCAGGACCCCCGGGTCGGATGGGGTTGCCGCTCTCCTCCTTAGCTTGTTGGTAACGAGTTTGTAGGCGAGGCCCCAGGTATCGCTGTCTACGCCATCCTGCAGCTCCTTAAACGACCGCGCTTTGGCAGCCGCGATCCCGTGCTTGAACTCAAGGCGTTTCCTTCTGAAAGCCTCTAAGAGTTCCGCGTGGTGGGTACTGCCTCTGGCTCGTTGCGCCGTTCTCCTAGCCCTGAGGCAATCAGACCTTAGTTGGCTTAGGGAGGCACTCCACCAGTAAACGGGTGGTTTGCGCTGTGCCTTATTTTTCCTAGGCATGGTTGCGTCGCAGATTCCTTCGAGCATAAACATGAGGCCTGCCGCCATACTCTCTGCGTCCCCATTTGGGATTTCCAGGGAATTGATCTGATAGGCCAGCATGGCCTCATCGATCTTCCTGGTGTCCCATGCTTTCCCGGCTGTTCTGCTCTGCCGTCTCCTGGGCATGCCCTCTGGGGAGAGACTGAAAGAGATCAGGGCGTGGTCGCTCAGCGTCATGACGTCATGGACCATCCAGTTGTTGATGTCCACTAGCCCTCTGCTGACAAAGGTAACGTCAATAAAGGACGTACCCCTATCATTGTTGAACGTCGGCTTCCGTCCGTCGTTCAGCAGTATAAGGTCCAGCATTCCCATGGCGTCAATCACAGCTCGGCCTCTGGCGTTGGATGTCCTGCTGCCCCATTCCACTGCCCAGGCATTAAAGTCGCCGGCAACGACCTTCGGGCTTCGCCCTCTCGCATGGTCCACGAGCGCCTCCAGGAACTCCTCGAACTGATCGGGGGTGTCGCTCGGCGGAGCGTAGCAGCTGTACATGTGCACGTGATTTAGCTTCGCATAAGCGATACCCCGCATAGGTAAAGCAGCCAGTTCCTGGACGTGGAGAGAGCTGCAGCATTTGATAGCTGCTTTACCTGACTCGTCAAGAATCATGGATGATTCTCCACTACCAGAGACGTAGGGTTCGCTTAGGAGCATGATGTCTAAATTGCGCTCAGCCGCAGTCTGGGCCAGGAGGCTCTGAGCTGCTGCGCAATGATTGACATTGAGCTGTACTACGCTAATGTGGGCGTGCATTAAGGTGGCTCTTGGCTTCTTTCAGGGTCGCTCTGTAGGTCGGGCACGCAAAGCTACCCGTCGGGTGGTTTCTGTCCACCTCGCTGCTGCAGATCAGGCATTTTGGTGCTGCAACGCACCCCTTTGCCTTGTGCCCACGCTCACCGCATCTAAGACAGCAGTCTGCCCTGTCGGTGTCCTTGCAGGTTGCTGATCGATGTCCATAGCCCAAACACCTGTAGCATCTCGTTGGTCGGACGTCCTGGGTGAAACGACATCTTGACCATCCAACGATTACGGTTCCCTGTTTAAGGACCGGTATCGCCACATTCGCGTTCAGCAGCACTGAGGCTATCTGCGTGCCATCCCGCATTCTGCGAAGGCCCCTGATGTCTTCAGGGTTTATCTGCAGACCCTGGAATTGGGCGACCATGCAGCTGTGGAGCTCATCTGCTGTCGTAGCCTCGTCCAATCCGCTGCAAGATAGAGCTATTTTTTGCGCTCCCGTGCGCACAGAGGCCAAGTCATTGAGCGCCGCTTCCAGGTCGCTCTTAAACTTGGGGACGCTTTCCTTGGCTTGGGCGCCTGGGCGTTTGGGACTTGCACCTTGGGTACCTGCGCCTTTTTAGGAACCTTTTTCGAAGGCTTTTGTACTTCCGTCTGGGTAGCACTGCTCTTCAAGCGGTGCTCGCTAGACGTACCTTCGTACAGCTCTATCGCCCTGGTGTTAAGGGCTGAGAGTTCGGACGCTATGCCCTTTGTCTCTCGTGTCACGTGCCGTTGGGTCTCGAAAGCGGATAGCAGGATGTTTATCTTGCCATTCATCCTGGTGAGAATGCCCCTCAGGTCCTCGTTCTGGAGAGCCCTGGTTAGGTCCGAAGACCGATGAGGGGAACCAGCTGGGGACTTCCCTCCCGTCTTTTGCGATGGCACGGCGATGTGGTCCATCAACTTCTGACTTGTCGCGGTCGTAGATGCTGTAGGAGCCAAGTTATCCACCTCTACAGCATCGCTGCAGTCGCTAGTCAACGGCGGCTGGGAGCCTGCATGCTCACCCCTCGCCACCGACGGGACTGGGATTCCGTCACCATGGGACGGGTTACCGACTCCTCTGGTGGGTGATCTCGAAAGTCGGGAGCTCCTCCTGAACGGGTCGTTGCGATCAGGGGGACTGCCCCCCACTGAGCTGTCCATCAACTGGGGGATGGCCTAAGGTTACCTAGGCGAAGCACCAGCCTTAGAAAGGGGTTCCCACGTAGGCCACGGATTTCCCCCTGGCTTTTACTGATGGAGGTTTGTACCGCCTCGTCTCGGACACCAGAGCCTCTGCTTAGGCACCAGAACGGTGAGAGGATGATTATTGGTCTGTCCGCGACCTTTGTGCCTTTTCCCCTTTCTTAACGACTTGTGCTCTCCCAGTAAACAGGTTTCAGGGTCTGTGCGAATTCCACTGTCTCCGATAATGTGGCCCAAATAGCGTACTCGTCGCATACAAAAGTGACTTTTGGCAACGTTTAGTGTTAAGCCCGCGCGCTTTATCTGCAGGGCTAACTCCCTCAGTATATTCAAATGGCTCTCAAAGCAAGAAGATACTACCAGTAGGTCGTCTAAATAGATAAAAACCTCGCTTCTCAAATGAGCCGGCACTACTTTGTCCATCAACCGTGACATGGTGCTCGTGGCGTTACACAACCCGAACGGCATGACTTTAAACTGATATAACGGTCTACCCGGGACGGTAAAAGCTGTTTTGTCCGAGACTTAGGATCCAAAGGGACCTGCCAATATGCATCCTTCAGATCTAGGCTCGATATTTACTCGGCTCTCGGCAAACGACTCAGTATCCCGTTTATTTGGGGTAACGGATATGCATCCTTCTCCGTAAAACTATTAACCTTGCGACAGTCAAGACAAATTCTGACTTTGCCTGGTTTAGTCACCATCACGATCGGCGAAGACCACGCACTCTCAGATTCCTCTATCACCCCTAAGCGTAACATCCGGTCGATTTCCGCATACATTGCTTTTTCGACGGCGGGGGAGACAGGGAAATGCCGTTGCTTCACAGGCCGAGCGGTGCCCACATCGATCGAATGAGAGACCAAATTCGTCTTACCTAACCCTTCCTGGCTAAAGGAAGGAAAACTGTTGATTACATTGGCCAACTTGGCTTGGTCACCTTCACATAATTCGTGCTGATCCACCACCGTTTGCTGGTTGGTCTCAGGCGACAATATCTCAGCTATTTTCAAATTAGCAGGAAGGAGGTCATATAGTTTCCAAAAGTCAATTCCCAAATAGAGATCCTGTTTTAACGATGGCACGACATACAACTTCAAAAGCTTTCTGATGTCACCGTATTCCACTTCTATTTTTAGCAGTCCTACTATACGTTGAGAATTCCCGTCTGCTGTCGCAGCTTCTCCTATTAACGACTTAAACTTCTCGTTTTCCATCGCAGCTTGCACTAACCCTCCTCCAATACAACTAATCGAAGCGCCTGAATCCAACAATCCGTAGACCAGGCGATTCAATAAGCGAATCGGTAAGAACGGTCGAGGGTCTCGAGATCCTGTTGGAATAGAACTGATGTAATCCAAACTGGCTTTACATTTTTTTACGTTCTTCCAGAACAATTTCAAGCGTCGAGCACTACGAGATTTCCGTTTAAGAATTGCAGGAGTTTTTCTGGAATCCGAAATGCAGACGTTTCGTAATTCCGAAATTTTGCTGTGAAGCAGTCTAATAGCCGGTTTAATTGGTACGTCAGGGAGGGGTAGAGACACACTTTTATCGGTGTTCTCTACTGATCGGTCATTGTCGACTGATTCCTTGCGGCATTCGAAGTCTTCGGTTTGACTGGCAACTTCGACATGCCGACCTTGAAGTTTTTTGAACATTTTCTACAACTTGGTTTGTAGGTGTTTGCTGCACCACACCCGTAACAAAACACTCGTCTTTCGGCTATACATTCTTGGTATCGGTGTCCTTCGACTCGGCAATTCCAACACACTAGGGAAAAAGCTTCGATGTCGTTCTCAGCTTCGTATGTTGACCTCACCTCATCTTCACTCTCGTGACAGACCTCGGAGATCTCGCGTTTAAACGGAGTATCTTTCGCGTAGCTACTGCCTCTTCTGACCTCAGCCAGGAATGCCTCCCTTCGCTTACAAATCTCTCTCAACTCTGACACCGTTCGGACCTCTAAGTTTAGAATTTCGTGGCGGATCTCAGGACGAAGGTTATTTCTTAGCACGCGGACAAGTTTGTTGGCTGTCCAAGGCTGTTCTAGCTGGTCGACTAACTCGGATACCGTGTCGTAGAAACTATCAAAAGTTTCATTTGGTTTTTGTTTGGTATTCCTGATCAGTTCTTCTAAGTCCCCATCGTCGCGACTCTGTCGAAATTGCAGTCGTAGGGCTGTGCAAAACCTCTCCCACAGAATTTCGCCGTTGGCTTTATGATAGCGCCAAAAGAAGTCGTTAGCCTTGCCTTCAAACAATACAATTATGTTCCTACATAACAAGTTGAAATTTCCATTCAACGTCTGCCTTGTAAGCGCTTCGACTCTGTATATAAAGTTGTCCACTGACACTCCTACACCAGAATATTTTATTTTCCAACCATTTAATATGTGGACGACTTTATCTGGCCGATCAAACAAATCGGAAGAAGCGCTTCGTGGCGAAGGAACTGGCGATGCTAAATACTGCCTCTCATAGGCATTTGGGTGATCAGCGGACATTTCACTAGCTGTAACGACTACAGCCGGACTCGGAGTGGTCATTATTCGCTGCATGCTTGAGGTGATAGCGTTTTGTACTAAATCAGCCATCTTCTCGGACAACGTTACTAGAAGCCTACGCTCCATGGCTAACAAAGCTGCATTAGCACTTACAGCGCTTGAACTAGCTTCATTTGCGTTAGCACCGCTGGCTGATGTCGAAGGACCCCCGTCTACTGGTGCGGCTGGAAGATTTTTAGTCTTACTGCGAGTTTCTCTCCCTACCCTTTCGGACGCTTCGGCTGGAGGCCTACAGGTTAGTTTGCACCTCGGACAGATCTCACTTTTTTTAAAATGATTGCCAATGCACTCCCTGTGAAATTCATGGTGACAGGTTGTCACATACAAATCTTGTGTGCTGATCTCGGCTGCACATAATTTACAAACCGGGCTTGAGACACTAGGAGATTTCCTTGTTGGTGATCGGTCTAACCCCATCATACTTGCAAAAAAAAAAAAATTAAAGGTTCAAAAATAGCGAGCAAAAATAGAAAAAACTTATACGTAAAAATATCAGCGATAAGGTGCGAAAAGATAATAAAACTGAACTCTTGGCTTGATGTCCTGCTTTCGTAAGGCTGTCTATTATTTTGGCTCAAAATTCTCACGAAGGCGTAGAAAGAGTTTCGTTAAAATAAGATATCCCATTTGTTAGACTAAATTTCAACACCACCAGTAGGTGTATCTGTGAAAAAAAAGGACAATCGTCAACTATATGAGGATCTTGCATTTCTCTTGAGTAAAGCAAAGATTTTCCGTCATGTTACGTTAATGATCTTTTTTTTTTAGAATAGCGTTTAGTTAGCTCAAGGAAGTAGATAAAACCCGGACAGAAACCTAACCGAAGTTACTGTTACTCTGTTTTCCTCAGAAAAATCCACATTTCCTTTTGCTACACTTAGGACAATTTTTGGGATCAGTCTTAGTCATGGCCAGTCAGCAATATTAGTATTGACTTGACGTGTACTCCACAACCAATTCTAAACACAAAAATTTTTGGAAGTGAGACGGAAAATGTAAAGAAAGGATTGAAGATATTAATTCGCGAGTCTTAATGAATTTAAAAAAAAACTCACTAAGGCCCCACACGTTGGGCGCCACTTTATCTTATTTATTATTATACTTAACTAAACTGTAACGTGTAACGAATAAAAATGGTGAAAGACTGGAGAACCTGTACTTGCGGGCGCACGCTTTAGAGGCCGGCTCTAGCTCATGGCAATGGGTGTGGTGGTCTTGCTTGTACAGAGCTCTTTCGTTACAGACAACAATTAATAAGATTAAGAAATTGAGCGTGCTTGCAACAACAACTAAATGAAGGAGCTAGAATACATAATCGGAGGAAGCAAATTAATACCTTCGGAAGCGGACAGTTCTAGAAAGGGAGGAAAGTTTGAGAATTTTTCGCCTGCGAAGCACTGGTGGAATCGTGTTCGCGCATTGCCCCACCCTACCTTAGACCACTTTCCTTAAGAGCATGGCTCTAGTGGCCCCTTTAGTGCCCTACGTCAGGAGAGACATCAGCCGAGTCAGTATTTAGGTTTTTTTTTAGCAATTCATATTTTCAAAATCAATCAATGCTTAATAATTAATAACAATATTTATATCTAAATATAAGTACATACTAAAGGAACCAACTAAATAAAAAACACAGACTAGTGTAACTCATAGGAATCTAAAGCAAGGTTTTTCTCTCAGTTGCGAGATCAGAAAAGTTAGTTCAATTCGATGTTCGAGATCATTACAATTAGAAGCTAACAATACTAGTGGCTAAATATATTTTCAGAAAGGAACAAAGATTTCATTTAAATTTTCAATGATTTTTCTCTTTAATCTTATTTTTGGGAATTATTAATTTTATTTATTTTTTGAGTTTTCTTTATAACGAATCTTTAGCGAGAAGCAAAATTAATTCTGTTTAAGAGAGAGACGCAAGAAAATACGCATAGATTTTTTTTTCTTTTTTATATTTCAAATGGCTGCTCTCGCCGCTCCATTTTTTTTTTTTTTTTTTATTACTTGTCTATTTGCAGTGTGTATACAAAATTTAGCAAAATTTAATCGGTTCACTACCGAATTTCCAATAAAATAAATTGTATCAATGAGACTCACTCAACTTTTCACTCCTCGGCGAAAGATCGATCTCCCGGCGCAGATGAGCTGAAACGAAAAGGTGGATTTTTTCCCACAAACACTAAAAGAAGGGCTAATTTCGGATTACACAACTGCGATTAAACTTTTATAAAACACTACTCGAAAATTTTTAAATGAGCACTTTCCGAAATGGAAGTCTTCTAAAAACAAATTTAATTAGCTTAGGTTAGATCACTTACTATATAGAAATTTTAATCGCTAATAAGAATTCAATTTAAATCCTAGAAAAATTATTAAACAGTATGATAGTATATATATATATATAATAGTATTCCTACTCGAGTTTTAATCTTAAACTACATAGGAAAAATCTTAATTTCTGCCACTCTATGTCCAAGATGGCGATCCGGTTGGATTAATACTCTCTAGCAAGGTTAGGTCTGGCTTTCAGCATTTTTTTGTAAATTTAGAAATTTTGCTCGATTTAACTTTGAATTAATGTAATTTCGGGCATTCTGGACTGCCAATCAATCAAAAAGAAAATTTTCCATTCACTCTAACCTCATTTTAATGTCTACTTAGGCTGCATTTTTATTTGTTTAAATATCCCTCCTGGTGGCCCCGGATTAGGGCGGTCGCTGTCCTGCTGCTGCGGCTGGTCCTTCGCTCCGGCGGCTTCGTAAAATCGTGGGACCCGGTGAGTGAAGCGAACGTATTGGATGCCCAGCGAAAACCCTCCGGGCTTCAATTTCGGCTGCGATTATATTCCTGTATCAAACTACCGTCCACCAATATTCCGAAGTTCACTAACCTGCAATTTGTCCCAGTCGAAGCTAGGATTTGGCGGCAAGGCGGCCGTGGGATGGCCGTGACGAACGCCGATCTCTTCGGCTGAATATCGCCGGGAAACACACGCCGGGATTATTTCGCGCACCACTATAGGCGAAGGAACGCCGTATTTTCAATATTTCGCGCGACAAAAGATTCCGTATAACCGCAATTTAAAATTTTTCCGACGCACTTTCGCAACTTGACGCGTTGACTGTTCAGATCGAAAAGAAGGCCAACCGGAAACATTAGTCCAGGCGTAGGCCATCGGCGGAAACCACGATCAGCTGAACAACACTATTTCTCCGATAACCGAATTATACCAAACTTATCGGGTGCAGCTAATAAGGGTTGCATCCAGTCTGGTATATTCTAGCTACTTCTTGCTACATCTAGTAAGACCTCACTTTACTGTGTCACAGCTGACCGCCCTATCGATTATTCATCGAGATTTTTCTCACCCCCTGCTTCAGTCGCCTCTACAAGTTCCGAACGTCCAATCAGCAATCATCGGAGCAGATATCCTCACGCACCACGGCCTCATCCTCGACCTCAAGGGTAAACGCCCTCAAAAGCTGTTTCGACCAAAGGAGAAGTTGCAGAAGCAAAACTACAATCTACAATCAACAATGCAAAGTTCCAGTGGAATAGATCGCCCGTACTCCAATCTTCTTAGTCACTTTGTGCAGATCACACGTCCTAATTTGCCTTTAGCAACCCGCATTCATAACGAGGTTGCGCATTGCATTCAAACAACTGGCCCACCTGTTTTCGACAAGCCAAGACGGCTTACATGCGAAAAATTAAAAGCGACACGCCGAGATTTCGATCTCTTACTCCAGCAACGAGTGATTTGTCCCTTTAGCAGTCAATGGGCCAGTCCTATTCATTTGGTCCCCAAGGGGAGCAACGAATGGCGTACTACTGGGGATTATCGCAAACTTAATGCGTCCACTATTCCAGATCGCTATCCGATTCCCCATGGGGAAGACATTCTTCAACGTCTGCATGGATGCTCGGTTTTCTCCACAATCGATTTGGTGCGTGCCTACCACCAGATCCCAGTCGCTCCAGATGATATTCCGAAAACAGCCGTCACTACACTGTTCGGCCTTTTCGAGTTTGTCGGCATGCCAGCCGGACTCCGCAATGCAGCGCAATTTGGTAAAAGTGAGGTTATTTTCTTAGGATTCCAAGTTAACCCAAACGTAGCTCAAATCCCGCTCACAGACTACCTAAAAGGCGCAAACAAAAATGACAGGCGCGAAATAGCCTGGACCGGCCCTGCGGAGAGTGCATTCCAGGCCTGCAAGCAAGGAATTTTACGTGCCACGTGCTCTTCGTTCCTTTCCCCATCGGCTCACCTCGCCCTTAAAACGGACGCCTCCGATACAGCGATCGGTGCTGCTTTCGAACAACTAGTCGGCAACGTTTGGCGTCCCATCGGGTTTTTCTCGCGGAAACTATCTCCGGCAGAGCAAGGCTACAGCACGTATGATCGCGAGCTCCTGGCTATTTTCGCTGGTATCATCCATTTCAAGCACATTCTAGAGGGTCGTCCATTCATCATCCAAACCGACCATAAACCATTACAATAGGCTTTCAGGCGGAAAGCAAGCAAAGCATCGCCTCGACAACTCCGCCAATTGGATTTTATCTCCCAATTCTCAACAGAGATAGTGTACAATCCCGGGGAAAACAACGCGGTGGCAGACGCCCTCTCACGCATCAACACCATAAGCATGCCGTCTAGCTTTAGTGCTCAAGCGATATTCGAGGCCCAACAAACCGACGATGAAATGGCTGAGGTCTCCCAACCCACATCCCTGGTTCTACAAGTTAGGAACATCGAAAACCTAGACATCTGGAGTGACATCTCGGGTGGACGCGAGCGGCCATATTTACCCAAAAGTCTGAGACGCCAAGCTTTTGATGCAGTACATGGATTGGCGCATCCCAGCGGCCGTACAACTGCAAAATTACTTAAACAGCGGTTTGTCTGGCCAGCAATTAACCGTGATGCCACCCTCTGGTCTCGACAATGCGTTCCTTGCCAGCGGGCACGCAGCCCGGTGGAGAAGATCGATGTTCCTGACAATCGTTTTGAGCACATTCACGTCGATCTGATTGAAATTCCCACAATCCGTAACTTACGCTACTGTCTTACCATCATCGACCGCTTCAGCAGATGGCCTGCAGCTATTCCACTATCCAATATCACCGCGGAGACTGTCGCGACAGCTCTGTATACACAGTGGATCTGCATGTTTGGCTGCCCACTCACTATAACAACGGACCAGGGAACTCAGTTTGAATCCTCATTGTTTGCTGAGCTGGCTAAACTAATTGGAGCCGAAAGGATTCGTACAACCGCATATCACCCTCGTGGAGAGATGTCACCGAACCCTCAAGGCCGCCCTGATGTGTAAGTCTCACATAGCATGGCCGGATCTCCTGCCTACTGTTCTGTTTAAGGCGGACCTCCAGTCATCGCCAGCCGAAATGCTTTTTGGCACCACTATTCGTATCCCCAACGAATTTTTTGAATCGCACACTCCAACCGCCTTCAGCAAGGATCACCGACTAACCGAGCAACTACGTCAACATATCAGGGCAGCCCGACCTACTCCTGCAGCGCATCATGCTAAACCACCTGTTTTCATTTGTAAGGACCTGAGAACTTGTACGCACGTCTTCAAGCGAGTGGAATCTGTTAAGAAACCACTCGAGCCGCCTTACACGGGACCTCATCGGGTAATACGCCGGGTTGATGACAAGTTCTACATCATCAGCATTCATGGACAAGAGAAGGCCATATCAGTCGATCTCCTCAAGCGTGCCTTCTTAGCTGAAGCTGACGCTTGCGAAGACCACCACGAGGATCCACCGCCTGACCAACAGATTTCGCAGCCACCTACACCACCGAGCCCTGCACCTGCAGCTCCAGAATTTATACCGTTACCTTCACCACCTGGCGAAGTCACTGGAGGGGGAGTAGATGTGGCGCCCAGACTGAAGCCCGGTCTGGCATCACGGCGAAAACAGGTACTAACGCCAAGACCTTTCCTGGAGGACGATATCTTCTGATATCGTCAGACTGGAGACACTGGAACTTCAGCTCCGCCGCGCAACAAGCTTACGGCATAAAACAACAATATATTGTACTTAGTAATTAAATAAAACGGTAACTACATAAGTTACCATAATTGCATTAATTGTAATTGTAACTCCTTGACATAAGGGAGGTACCGGAGGATGGATACGAAAAGGATTAGTGCGGCAAAAACATGATGAATAAAAGGCGACTCGCTGCAGCAATATATGCACATCGTCACCTACCTGAATTTTCTTGCCGCACAGTCCCTTGAATATTCCTTCAACTCCGCTACAATCTTCACACATCGTCGCACCGCAAAATACGGGTCATCTAAGCTGCCTCCGCGTCGATCAAGAAACTTTGCTGCTCTTACAAACTTCCAGCCGGACGAGCGCCAACAGTAATTTGATACTAAAACCAAAAAAAAAAAAAAAAAACAAACAATTTATTAACAACAAACAAATCACAAATAAATAAAACAAAACCTAATAAAGCACTTACCTCACTAACCGCAGTCAATTACTGACCCACATCCTACGCAACAGACAAGAGGAGATGGGCCCTTCAAACGTAAAACAAAATCGCGAATTTTCGCGTTAATAAACACATAAACTAACAAAACTATGATGCCGTCTCCGCTACCTAGTGCCACTGCCTTAATATGGATCACTGGCGCGTAGCTGACCAAAAGGCTGCAAAATTTGTCCTTAAAATGAATACTTTTCCTCAGCATCACACTTTCAACGAATTTTCCACTAACCTGTAATAAAAGGAAAATGAATAAGAATGCGATACAAAACTAACCAAGAACACATAGAAAACAGCAAGCCGGATAAGCAAAGCAATTAATACCAATATCGCCACTCCATCCTTCTGAAAACACGCATGCATCCTCCTTCCAAGACTGCTAATACTGAAAGAAGGAAACACCAGCTATTCTGGGAAATATATGTTTAAATTTAATACTTATCTAATTGCCAACTTGAAAAACTTAAAACCACGGCATCCCAACTGCGACGGCCTTATTATTAGCTGCTACAAATGTACCTGAAAACAAAAACAAATATTAATGCAATTATAACAACAAACAAAATACTTACCTCCAGATTAATTGAAACTTGAAGAACCCAAAACCACGGCATCCCAGCTACGATGGCCCTAAATTAGCTGCTACAAATGTACCTGAAAACAAAAAAAATAAATAAAAATTTAATACAATTTAAAATGTACCTGAAAACAAAAAAAGAAAAAAACAAAAATTTTATACAATTTAAGACAAACATAATACCCACCTTCAGAACAGCCTACCTAAAAAACACACCTGAGAAACAATAATTAATACAACTATATAAATAAACAAATACAAACATAATACTTACCTCCAAATATCGTCCAGCCTGGGCACCTGAAAAATACAAAAGAAAACTAGTGAAACCACAAAAACAATTAACAAATGTAATACTTACCTAAAATTTAACTTTACATTCATTTCCATGGCCCCAATCGTTGCTACGGTCCTCGGTAACAATTCTTGACCCGGAACATCCTGAAATACCATGACCTCTACCGTTGCGGCGGTCCTCGGCAACTATTCCTGATCTGGAAGCTCCTAGCTGCCAGTCCCGGCGCAATAGCCACAGGAGGCGGCGCTCCGTGCAACCTTCGTATCCACCAACCCCTTCCAACGACTCGGAGCTCCTGTCCTTCTGGCAGGGGTACCTGAAAAGAAATAAATCAAACAACAATGTTAGTCAAAATTGCAAAATCTATTGTAAAATAATCCAATTGTTAAATGTAAACCATGCAAATTTTTAATGTTACCAGTCCATGTTACTGTTGAAATCTAAACTAACAAAATACTACATTAATACTAACTATGTCCAAGCCCCAAACTCACCTCATGCAATGTTAAACTCTACATTCAAATAATTGTACCTACATATTTCATAAAATGTATGTTGTTGGGTCATGCAGCCGAAAAAAATGTGCAGTAGACTAAATTATATTCTTTAATATTGTAAGCCGAATTAGTTAGTGGTAGCAGTTGCGATGCCCATAGTGCAAACCGCTGATCTCGCACGCATTTATCTGTACGGCGCTCATTCCTTGTTCCTTTTGTATCTACCTACGTTAAACTGCCAATTCTTCGTGTTTCGGAAAAGACCAAACTTACGCATTCAATTATCGCTATAGTAAAAGAATAACAATTCGCAAAATAAACAGTGTCGTAATAAAAACAAATTTCTTCGGTTTTTTATTATTCGCAACAGCTATTGAAAAAGCTCAATAGCTAAACATTGGTAACCCCGACGTGATAGTGTTAGTTTGGATGCATTAATTAATGCACTTATCCCGTTTATAAATAAATATAAATACATTAAATCGCAATCAGTTGGACAAGTGAGTGGAGATTTCGGTGATAGTGGCTGTGTTTAAGCGAGCTAGCATTGCATATATACATACATTGCTACATATATCGTTACGTGCATTGACCCCGCTTGCATTTTCGGCATCTATTTTGTGCTCATCTTCCCGCTGAACCGAATTAAAGGCAATTTGTTGCTATGCCCGCTGAAGGTGACAAAAACAGGGTGACCTTTTTAAAGCTCGAGGGGGTGAGGCTGGAGCAGATTGATGAGCTGCAAAGTGCCTTCAATGTTCTGCATACAGAACTGGAGGAATTTGACTTCGACGAAATTGGCAGTGAAATGAGCGAGTCTTTCGATGAATTCATCGTTGAATTCAAGGCTAGTGTTCGCGCGGAAATAGCCAAACGCAATGTGCATTTTGCGCCGCACTCAACGCTTGCGGAAGGTGTTGTGCCCAACCAGTGTAGTGGTCCTCAAACGCAGCCGCGGCCGAGGCCGATGCCGTTGCCGCCTGTGCAGCTGCCAACGTTTGGCGGAGGCTACGCAAACTGGGCTGATTTTTACTCCGTGTTCACGAGCATAATCGACAGCCATCCGGACCTCTCCAGCATTGAGAAATTTCAACATCTGCGGTCATGTTTGAGGGATTCAGCGCTGGAAACTATCCGATCATTGGAGATTTCAAACAGCAATTACGAAGCGGCTTTAGAGTTGCTTCAAAAAAGGTTTGATAATCGGCGTCTCGTTTTTCAGGCGCCCATTACCGAGATTCTGGGTTTAAAGGTAGTACGGAATGATTCAGTGGCATCGCTTCGGGAATTGTCGGACAAAGTTAACGCTCACATTCGTGCGTTGAAGGGTTTGGGCACCACTGAGCAAATCGCTGGCTGCATCATAGTGCAAGTGCTGCTGCAAAAGCTGGATGCGGCGAGCAAAGCTAAGTGGGAGGAGCGCTTGGAGGATCCGGTCTTTGCCAATCTTATTCCGTCGTGGGAATCGATGGCTGCATTCCTGGAAAAGCGATGTAGGACTTTGGAGGCCGTGGATTGCGCCGTGGCAACCAATGCGCCAGGCGTTCAGGTGGGCAGAAATCGTTCGACGCTAGTTGCTACCACCCAAAATTCTCTTGGTTGCATGATTTGCCATAGTGCAGAGCATGCCATATATTATTGCCAGCAATTTAGAGACTTAGCGCCAGTAGATCGTCTGCGCGAGGCAAAGAGACAAGCACTATGCCTAAATTGCCTAAAGGCAGTTCATCAGCTACGCCAATGCAGCTCGATACGCTGCCGCACCTGTGGAATCAGACATCATACGTTGCTCCATCTAGATGGTCGGCCTTCCTCGCAGCCACGTGTTCCGGTGTCTTCAAGCTCCCACACTGAGCCTTCTGCCCCGCTTTCGAATTCTTCTACTCTAATTGCCCAGGATCTCGGTAGTGACCTTGTGCTGCCACTGCAACCGTTCTAGTGCAGAATCGATCGGGACTGTTCGTTCCCTGCAGGGCCTTGTTAGATTCTGGCTCTCAACTGCACTTGGTCACCTCTCGGTTTGCAAATCAACTGCAACTTAAGAGGTCGAGGTCGTCCGGCTCCGTCACTGGAATCGGGGATTCCAATTTCGCGACTGATGGATTCTCGGTAGGAATTGCGATTCGGTCTGTCACTTCGGACACTTCGGTTATCGCTCCCAATATCACGGATCGCCAGCCAAGTTCTAATGTGGACATTGGGGACTGGAAGATTCCAGAAAACCTGCAGCTCCCCGACCCGAAATTTCATAAAGCTCAGCGTGTTGACATGTTAATAGGAGCTAGCCTGTTTTATGAGCTGCTGTGCGTAGGTCAGATAAAGTTGTTGCCAGGACTGCCCCTGCTTCAAAAAACTCTTCTGGGCTGGGTTGTGTATGGCGTTATGTTCCAACAGCTTTAAATCCGGCTGACATCTTATCCAGAGGATCCCTGCCGTCTGAGCTTAGCGAATCGTCACTCTGGGTGCATGGACCCGTCTATCTTACGGAGCCTGAAAGAGATTGGCCAACAGCTGTTTGTCCTGACAAAACAATTATTTCGCATTTTCGGATTAAGCCGCGGCTGATAGAGCACATAATGGCGGATCTTCCCAAGGAGCGTTTGGAAGGATCTCACGCTGTTGAGATTACTGGTATAGACTTCTGTGGACCCTTCTTTCACAAGTCGGATACTTACAACAAGCCCGTGGTTAAATTCTGTCTGCGTATTTATATGCTTTGCAACCAAGGCACTGCACCTGGAGCTGATCAAGGATCTCTCGACAGTTGCGTTTCTGTGCGGACTCAAGAGGTTCATATGCACGCGGCGGAAGCCGAAGTAAATTTGGTCAGACAACGCCACCAACTTTGTCGGCGCCAAAAATGAACTTCTGGAACTTCGAAGGTTACTTCTCAGCAGCGAGCATCAAGGCTCCGTTCACAACTTTTGCCTTTCGGAGACGATTGACTGGCGGTTCATCGCTCCACGGTCGCCCCATTTTGGTGGACTTTGGGAAGCAGCGGTGAAAACGGCCAAGCATCATTTCTACCGCGCTGTGGTTCCCATTTCAGAGAACCCTGCCGATCTGGGCGTCCTCACTCCGGCGCATTTTCTCAATGGTGGTCCGCCTTCTTCGTTTGACGAGCCAGATATAACGGGCCTAAACTATAATCGGCTTGACTCTTGGCAGCGCATCTCCTTTCTTCAGCAAATAATTTGGTCGCGATGGAAGGAAGAATACTTGACGTTGCTCCAGCAGCGCTCCAAGTGGCGCACCTTAAAACCTGGCGTAGCCGTTGCCAACGTCGTTCTTGTTAAGGATGAGAATCTACCCCCAATGAGATGGCCTTTGGCGAGAGTAATGCAGTTGATTCCGGGCAGAGACGGCGTCGCTCGAGTTGCAGAATTGAGGACCGCGTCTGGAGTAATAAGGCGGGCAGTGAACAAGCTGTGTCTGCTTCCCCTTGAGGACTCTGTTGGAAGCCAAGCTTCCAAGGGGGGAGGATGTTGGGTCATGCACCCGAAAAAACTGTGCAGTAGACTAAATTATATTCTTTAATATTGTAAGCCGAATTAGTTAGTGGTTGCGATGCCCATAGTGCAAACCGCTGTTCTCGCACGCATTTATCTGTACGGCGCTCATTCCTTGTTCCTTTTGTATCTACCTACGCTAAACTTGGGCGCTGCATTTCGGCTGTCTGTCCCGCCAAGACCAAACTTACGCATTCAATTATCGCTATCGTAAAAGATAACAATTCGCAAAATAAAAAGTGTCGTAATAAAAACAAACTTTCTTCGGTTTATTATTATTTGCAACAGCTATTGAAAAAGCTCAATAGCTAAACAATGTAATCAAAGGTGTTCACGCCAGAAGGGCGCAAACAGTTGAGGGGCAGTGTAAGCGGCCAATGCTTTTACTCGAAGCTTCTCCACGGCTCGCAAGCACCGCTGCTCGCGCTCTCCTTCTCTTCTCTCGCTCTCCTCCCTTCCCGCAATGTATTCACCACTCCGCGGTCCCGCGGTATTTCTACTGTTAATGTTAAGGTAGTCTTAAGTTACAAGTGCGCGAATAAAGAGCGGAACTCTCGTGAAGTCGATCCCGAGTGTTTCATTTCAGGGAAAAAATCAGCAGCAGCCGCAGCAACCACCACCCCAGGATTTTCCGCCCACTCCACTTCATGGTCCTTCGAGCCGGATGAGCTCTGATCCTGCCAGCGCTCCTTGCGGAAAATTCAAGATAAGTACGGCTTTAAATCCTATTCCGTCCGTGGTCGCCATTTTCGTTTTTCCAACGGCGTTTATTCTTTCCGTCCATCCGTATCAAGTGAAAAGTGAAAATATATAAGTACATGCGCCCAGCCACCGTGATTACTTTTTTTTAAGTGCATAAACAAGCACTTTGCCAATACCGGCCTCCTAATTACGGTGCTCCGCTGATATCCAAGCGCATGTACACACATATATACACTGTCCAAAATTCACTGTTATCGTCCGCTGCTAAACTGCTGTTTTTTTTTGTGTGTGCCTCAATAAAATACAATCCACAAATACAATTAAATTAAATTAAATATACACATATATATTAAATATATAATTATTGTAAATTAAATATATACATACATATATTCACCAAATATATTCACATACAAAATATCCCAAATAAAGTTCACATACACACAAATATACATAGCCATATACATACATTACGACATATCCATTGTCATACATAGATTCCAACGATATTCACATACACACAGTCGCGACTTACACAGACTTGCCAAGTGCAAGGTCTTTCGTCTCCTCTTTGTTCGTTATTGCCCTGACAAAAACCAGCGCATAGCGACGAGAGAATACCCTATTGTCGAGACATAAAATAAAATAAATAAGTCCGACGATAAAATTTAAAAATAAATAATTTAATAAAAAAAAAAAGGGAAATAAACGATTGTTTTAATTATTATTATTATTGATTATTATTTAATAATTATTATTTAATAATTATTTAACCCAAATAATAATTTTTTTTTTTACAAGCTATTTCTGGCTCCCATTTCTGGTTACTAAATTAAAATAATAAAATTGTGGTCCTAAATCCGGTAGCTATTTTTATAAATTTAAACTTGAATTTTCTAGCTATTTTCCATATATTAGCTATTTTTTTCGGGTTTTCCAGTCGATAGCGATTTTTTATATATCCTTGGCAATTTTCCAGACTCCAGCCGGTAGCTATTTTTTAACAATTTTTTCAGAAATTGCAATTCATAGTTTTTTTTATATAAATTTGAGCTATTGTTTTTCTGGACCACCAATATAGCTATATCTTCTTGTGGACTTCACTCTAGCTGTTGGTTTTCTTTTGTGAATCCTCCTAGCTATTTTTTTTTTTTTTTTTCACACTGAATTTTAGCTATATTGTGCTTCATTTAAGCTTTTTTCAAGTTGATTGAAGATCTATTGGGCCTTATTTCACAAAGACTGCAATTTTTGTTTCTTTCGTGCTCCAATCTCCAGATCCCAATTGCAACTTTCTCCCGAATTCCGACGGGATCCTTTGTCCATCCAGATTTGGTGCCCTCTGTGTCTGGTTCTTGTTCTTTTTTTCTCAATTCCACACTTTTTTTGTTTGCGGCGTGCAGGCCTTCGTGACTTCCTTCTCTTAGGGCATAGCTGAGCATGCCCCTAGACGGAGACAAGAAAAAGACCACCGCACCTGGAAAAGAACAAAAGTTCAACCCGCAATCTCCGCTATCCACTCGCGGTAAGCCAGCACCCAAGTCCGTTAGTCCTAGGGTCAAACCCGCGACTCCCACTCCGAAAGCAAAGGGTTTGCCATCGACCAGTTCGAAGACAACTCCTAGGTTGGTCATTTCCCGACCAGTGACGCGAGCGTCTAGTGAGTCTTCTCTATCGAGAAAATCCGAGAGTGCCTCCGCTGTCGGGACTGATTTCCTCCGCGACACACGCTCTAACACAAGAAAAATGGCATCCTCTGAGCAGCCAACGCCCGCAAACGCAGCGTTGCATAAATTCATCGCCGTCAGCGATCGCGTAAGCCTTTTCGAAGCGAAGATCAACACTCCTGATCAAGCCTCTCCGTCCCTACACACGTTACAAGTCCGTCTGCAACAGGTGCGAGCCTTATGGGACAAAGTGGAAAGAGAGTACGAAACATGCTCTGACCTAATGGCCCAACAAGGATCCCTCGACACAGTGCCTATTCTCCAGGCCAAATATGACTACTGCTACTCAGTATACGAGTCATGTGCAGCACAAATTGGCGAAACAATCGACAGAGCAACGCCTCAAGTCGCGCAAGCACCCTCTCAGCCGCTAATTTCGTCCGGCTGCCGCTTACCTCCATGCGACACGGAAGTCTTCGATGGCGACTACCTCCGATGGCCCACTTTCCGGGACCTATTCACGGCAATTTACGTAAACAACCCCAGGTTGACTCCGGTCGAGAAGCTATTCCACCTCCTTACCAAAACAAGTGGCGAAGCAAAAGCCATCGTGGCGAAATCTCCTCTCACGAATGATGGTTTTGCTTCGGCTTGGGAGGCGCTTCGAGATCGGTTCCAAAATAAGCGACTTTTAGTCAACAGCCAGCTCAAGCTTCTTTTTAACTTGAGCTCAATTTCACAAGAATCTGGTCATGCTCTAAAAGAGCTACAATCCACGATTCAGGGGTGTTTAATAGCACTAGAGCATTCCCAGGTATCCACAGAGAACTGGGATTGTATCTTGGTTTTCCTTTGCGCGAGCAAACTGCCCAAGCAGACCCTGTCCTTATGGGAACAGTCGCTAACTGCTAAATCCGAGATCCCAGCTTGGGAAGAAATGAATGCCTTCCTGAGCGAAAGGTATCGGACATTGGAAGCCATCGAAGATATGAAACCGACTCAGGCAGTTCCAAAAAGGCTTCAATCCTTCGAGACAAAGGTCAGCACCAAACAGAAAGGGTGTGACTTATGTTCGAAGGAGAACCATCCGGTAAGATTGTGCCCGCGTTTTCTTCAAATGTCTGTTGACTCGCGCTCCGGGTATATCAAAAAGAAGCAGCTATGTCTGAATTGTTTTGCCAGAGGTCATCAGCTACGTGACTGCACAAGCACGCACAGCTGCTTTACATGTAAGGGCAGGCACCATACGCTGCTGCATCGCAGCCCCCCAAATTCCGAAAACGCGAGTTCCTCAACCTCGCCCCCTACACAGCAACTTCCGAGACCCTCTAGCAGAAATGCATCGGCAGGCACCTCAGCGGTGCAAACTTTTTTCGCGTCCGGCACTTCAGCCGTCCTACTGAGCACAGCGATGATTGACGTGTGCCATTTGGGGATGAGCTACCGAGCCCGAGCCTTAATCGACTCGGGATCCGAGGCGACGTTCATTTCAGAACGCCTGTTCAACCTCATCAAGTTGCCATTCCGCAACACCCAGACCCAAGTCTCCGGGTTAAATCATTCAGTCTCCGCGAAGTCCTCGAAGCTGTGTCACTTCGGGATTCGCTCTCCTACTAAGCCAGGTCTACAGTTAGACACTGAAGCTTACGTCCTTCCGGAGCTCTCAGGCAAACTGCCCTCCTATCCGATCCCTCGGAATTCCTTGAAGGACCTGCCCGCACTCCGCTGGGCAGATCCTACCTTTTTTGAGAGCTCTCAAATTGATGTATTGATCGGGGCTGACATTCTACCATCCATAATGATGGATGGCACCCGACAAAATATTTGCGGCTCGCTCCTGGGCCAAGAAACTATTTTCGGGTGGGTGCTAACGGGGCCGATTTCCAAGGGCAAGCCGAAACGGGTCGCATCCTTCACGACCCAGGTGCATGAAATAGGCGACCCTGATACGCTCGACACGCTTCTCAGCAAGTTCTGGGAGGTGGAGGATCTACCAGTAAAGATGGTAAAAGAGTCGGACTCCTATTGTGAAAGGAACTTCCTCCAAACAACGACAAAAGACGCAAGCGGGAGATACGTGGTGACGCTCCCGTTCCGGGATCCCGAGAATATCGGATCCGATTTAGGATATTCAAGGTCCATTGCGCTAGCTCAGTTTCTTAGAAACGAAAATCGTTTAAAAAGAGACTTTCCATTAAAAGAGCAATATGACAGCGTGATCCAGGAGTACCTGGATCTGGGTCATATGAAAGAAGTTCCGCCGACTCACAATTCTCCATCGTATCATCTTCCTCATCACGCGGTAGTTAAGCCCGAAAGCACCACTACAAAGCTTCGCGTTGTATTCAACGCTTCAAGTCCGTCGGCAAATGGGACCAGCTTAAATGATATTCTTCATGCTGGTCCAGTCCTACAATCCGATCTAACGATCCAGGTCCTGAAATGGCGTTATTTTCAATACGTCTTCAGTGCAGACATCACGAAAATGTATCGTCAGATCTGGGTCGATCCGAAACATACCCCGTTTCAGAGAATTCTGTTCCGAAACAAGGAAGGAGATATCCGAGACTTCGAATTAAAAACAGTTACCTTCGGGGTCAACTGCGCCCCCTTCCTCGCCATTCGAGTCTTGCAACAGCTGGCAGAGGATATCCAAGTGCCATTTCCAAATGCCAGCCGCATCATCCAGCAGCACATGTACGTCGACGACGTTCTGGCAGGGGCGAATTCCGTAATCGAAGCCCAAAGTTCAATTCGAGAGTTGCAAGCAGCCCTAAGTGCCTCCGGGTTTCCGCTGAGAAAGTGGACCTCGAACAACAAAGGCGTCCTTAAAGACGTCCCGGCCGAACACCTCCTTCATAGCGAGTTCCTCGACATCGATGCCGAAAGCACGGCCAAGACGCTCGGTATTCGGTGGAGGGCAAAGTCCGACGAATTATATTTCGTTCCTCCAGACATAGTTGTGGAACCCTCCTATACAAAGCGAGAAGTTTTGTCCCAAATCGCTAGGTTGTTCGATCCTGCCGGGTGGCTCGCGCCGTTCATAATCCGTTCGAAAATGTTCATGCAGGAGATTTGGTTGCAAAACTTAGGCTGGGACGATAAGCTTCCCACTGAAATGTGTCAGCGGTGGCAATCGTTTTTAGCCGAGTATTCCGACCTCAACCAGATCCGCGTTCCGAGATGGATCTGGTACCAGCCTGAGGTAATCATAGAGCACCACGGTTTCTGTGACGCGTCTCAGAGAGCCTATGGAGCGGCGATATACATCCGCGTCGAGATGGGGCAAAAGATCCTGACTCGCCTGCTTACAGCCAAAACACGAGTGGCCCCGGTAAAAACCGTCTCCCTTCCTCGGCTAGAGCTCTGTGGTGCCGTGCTGTTAACCGAAATGGTGACAGCAATCCTCCCGCACATGCCCTCCGCCAGTTCAAATATCCGCTGCTGGACAGATTCCACAATCGTCTTAGCCTGGCTACGAAAGCCTGCGTGCAACTGGACCACATTTGTGGCCAACAGAGTTGCCAAGATCACGCAGGCGACGCCAGTCGACTGTTGGGCACACGTTCGCTCAGAACAAAACTCCGCCGATCTAGCCAGTCGAGGCGTATCCTTACATGAATTGGCAGATAACCATCTCTGGTGGCACGGACCAGAGTGGCTGCAAGGGCCACGAGAGCTATGGCCAGCACAAAGTGACACTCTTCCAGTGACCGAGCTAGAGCAGCGCGCGGTCAAAGTGCATTTTGTCAAGGCCCCGTCCATCGACTTTCTCGAGCGTTTCTCCAAGTTGGACAAGGCCCTGCGAGTTCTGGTCTATGTTCAACGCTTCCTTAAACGCTGCCGCAAAGGTTCGTTCTTGCCCAACTCACGCCCTACAAGTGAAGAGATCCGAGGGGCAGAACGAACTCTGACCTCCATTGCGCAGCGCAGAGCATATGGCCAAGAGCTTCAGCATCTGACCGAGAAAAGGCCTCTTCCAGTGTCAAGTCCGTTGGTGAATTTGTTCCCGTTCATTGACCAACACGGCCTGTTAAGGGCGTGCGGCCGTCTCACTGCCTCCAAAACCCTGCAATATGATGAACGTCATCCGATTATTCTCCCCTATAACTGTAGACTGTCGCGCCTTGTCGTCCAATTTACTCACCAGATTACTCTTCATGGCGGTAGTCAATTGATCGTACGCCTGATCCGATCGAAGTATTGGATTCCTAAAATCAAGAATCTGGTGAAGGCTGTGGTCAATCCTTGTAAGATTTGCACGATTTACAAGAAGAGACTCCAAACACAGCTGATGGGCGATTTCCCGACAGATAGAGTCTCCTTCTCTAGGGCGTTCACCTACACGGGTATCGACTATGCCGGCCCGTTCGAAATAAAAAACTATACAGGGAGAGCGTGTCTCATAACGAAGGGATATGTTTGTGTGTTTGTGTGCTTTTCCACGAAGGCTATCCATTTGGAACCCACTTCCGATCTAACAACCGAGAAATTTCTAGCGGCCTTTGCTCGTTTCGTAGCGAGGCGCGGTTGTCCTCAACGGGTCCATTCGGATAATGGTAAGACCTTTGTGGGGGCGGAAACTTTGATTTCCAGGGACTTTCTCCAAGCCATCAAAGAGTCCGTGACTGATGCATATAGCCATCAGGGACTCGTATGGCGATTCATCCCACCAGGGGCTCCACATATGGGGGGTTTGTGGGAAGCAGGGGTGAAAAGCTTCAAAACCCTGTTCCTTAAATCGACGTCAGCCCGCAAATATACATTTGAGGAGCTGGCGACACTTCTCGCTAAGATTGAGGCCTGCCTCAACTCTAGACCCCTCTCCCCTATGTCCGAAGATCCCTCAGATTTGTTGGCCCTCACACCAGGCCATTTCCTTATTGGAGGGCCGTTGCTTTCCACGGCGGAACCCGAGATAAAGGGCGAAGCCAAGTCGATAATAAATCGATGGCAACACCTCAAGGCACAACATCAGCAGTTTAGTGCACGGTGGAAAGAGGAGTATCTTAAAGAACTCCATAAACGAAGCAAATGGCAATTTCCGACCAGGAATCTCCAAGCCGACGATATGGTAGTTGTCAAGGAGGACAATCTACCACCGCACGAATGGCGGCTCGGCAGAATCGTTTCTGCCTTTCCAGGAGCCGACGACCGCATTCGAGTCGTCGAGATCCGTACGTCTCGCGGCACCATAAAACGCCCTGTCCACAAGGTTATTCTGCTACCGATGGAGGACAAAGAGTCCTCCGTTCCTAGGGATTAGGGCACTTCCCCCATTCCGGGGCCCAAATAGTAGTCGGCGCATACTAAGCTTCTTCATTTCTTTTATTGGCAGACTTACTCACTTCCTCCAATAATGGCTCCTCGACCTCGTGCCACCCAGTCGTTGGAAAGCAGACGTACTCGAGGTATCAAATCCTACCGCTGCCGAGTCTGCTCTGGAATCCATCCTCTTCGGAAGTGCAAGAGGTTCCACAAACTGAGCGCTGAAAAGCGCCTTCGGGCAGTACTTATTAATAAGTACTGCTCGAACTGCCTCGCCCATCAGCACTCAGGAGGAGACTGCCGAAGCCAAGAGGGATGCAAGAAGTGTGGAGGAGACCACCACACTCTACTCCACATGCACGAGGTCCGTCCCGCTCCGTCCCCAGCAGCGCTACCAGCTCCGACGCGCAGAGAGCGCCATCCCGCTGCACCTCGTCCGGTCCGGATTTCCCGCATTCCACCACCAGCACCAGTCGCCAACAATCAGCGGCGTCCGAAGGTCTCCGTCGCGTCTCCGGCGGTGGCAACGGGGCAGCAGAAGGCTGTTCCCATTCTGCCTACAGCCATCGTCGTGCTGGACACGGGCTCGAAGACCTTCGAGACCGGGGCCATGATCGACCCATGCATGCCGGTGAGCAGCATCGACCGGTCGTTGGCGGCTGCGTTCCGGCTGCCCATCGCCCGGCTGGGAGGCAACGAGGTCTGCTCGGTGACACTCCGGTCCCGAACAAGCACCTTCCGACTCAACGTCGTCCTGAAGGTCGAACCCAGCCTAAGGATCCGGACACCCATCCAAGCTCTGAGCGACGCCGCCAGGGCCAAGTTTGACGGTGTTCGTCTCGCGGACGAGCGCTTCCACCGGCCGGCCTCCATCTCCCTCGTGTTGGGATCAGATGTATATGCCAACTTGATCCAACCGGGGTTCCTAAAAATTGATGATGGCTTGCCCGTCGCGCAGAACACGGTGTTCGGATGGACCGTTTCTGGAGCGTGCACGGAATGAAGAGGCCGATCCTGATGTCTAGCCGGCCAGGGATACCTTTGCCTACGCAAGGGGGGGGAGAATGTTCACGCCAGAAGGGCGCAAACAGTTGAGCGGCAGTGTAAGCGGCCAATGCTTTTACTCGAAGCTTCTCCACGGCTCGCAAGCACCGCTGCTCGCGCTCTCCTTCTCTTCTCTCGCTCTCCTCCCTTCCCGCAATGTATTCACCACTCCGCGGTCCCGCGGTATTTCTACTGTTAATGTTAAGGTAGTCTTAAGTTACAAGTGCGCGAATAAAGAGCGGAACTCTCGTGAAGTCGATCCCGAGTGTTTCATTTCAGGGAAAAAATCAGCAGCAGCCGCAGCAACCACCACCCCAGGATTTTCCGCCCACTCCACTTCAAAAGGCAAAATAAATTGTGGATGCGGAACAGAATTCATTCTGTCTCCGTAACTCCACCTACAAAGTTACAAAGGTTGCATCGTATCTTATCTAAGCCACGGGTGCTGCAGACACTCCGCAGCGGTGGCACGCTTGTTCGGATCGAGCTCGAAAAAACCGCGGTATTGGACCCAGCAGCTCGATGATGTGGGCCAATTGGTCCTCGTCGCGGGTGTACGATTCGCCGGAGTGTGGCTCAAAAAGATAGTCACCGGTGGCCAGTTCGAATACCATGCATGCAGTGCTCCAGATATCCGCAGAGGTGTTATAGCCCGCACCGATAATAACTTCTAGTGACCGATATTGGCGCGTTTGAATGTCCTCAGTCAAGTGATGATTAACCCAACAAGATTTGCCCAGATCGGCATTCTTTACGATGACATTGCATTCCTCTAACACCTATTTAGCCTTGTGCTTTGCTTGCGGCGGCGGAGGAAGTCTTGGCAGGGTTAGATTCGAATGCGGTCCATTCGTAGCCGAAGATGTATTCTCCACGGAGCGAGAGGCTCGTCCACGCACAGGAAGACATTCTCGGGCTTTATGTCCGTCTGGATGATCTGGCAGCACGTGTGAAGATAGTCAAGACCCTCCAGCACCTGGCGGGTAATAGCTTTGACGTTGGCCAGTAGAATACCGCGTAATGGGGACTTCCGTATGAGTTTCAGGAGATTGTCACCCAGCATCTCGAACACAATACAAATATGGGTGCCATTAAGGCCGGTGATCTTGAAGTCGTCCAGCATCTGGACGGTTTTGCGACGGCGTGGATTCGATGGATCGGTCTCGCGCACCGTCTTGAGTATCTTTATTTCGTCCCTTATCGTCTTGGCCAAGCCGGTGCCGACTTGAAAATTTTAATTCCCACATATCTCATTGCCTGCAAGTCCCAGCACAGCCAAACAGTAGAGTAGTCGCCCCAGCTCAATTTACGGATGACATGGTAGCGATCTGCCGAAAAAAATTGCATTAATCTGCTGATCTTCTCGAAAAGGAACAAAGTTCAACGGTTTGGGAAGAGTAGCGCAGTACCACTTAGGGAAATTAAATTACCAATGATCTTTTCGGATGGCTCATAATCCATTTTAGTTGCAACACTGTCACCTCACGACTGACCAAGCGCGACTAGACGAACGAGAGAGCTGCTCTCCGCTTAAATTCAATTAAAATACGACAGCGAAAGCAGTTGAGTGCGTTTTCACGGGGCTACTTCTATATTACAGCACAAAGGCCTGAAAGGTATGGTATGGTGCCAGAATCAGTAGATTGGCATTTGGAAGCTCCAAATATTCTACTGACAATGTATATGAACTTGACGTTTATTACAAGGCCTGTTTTATATTTTGTAAACTCTAGCAGATCCTATCAAATATAAAGTTTTTTTTTTTTTTTTTTGTAAATTTTATTAATTGGAATCTACAGCATAGGCATACAAATATATACATTACTTATACATTAATTTACAATTTAAACTACTTTAACAATATTTAATTGTTTTTTTTTTTATTTCATGAAAAAATAATTATAATAATCTCGATGGGAGAGCATTCTTTTTCTCGGGCGGTGGATAAGCCTTCTCGCCAGGGTGTTGGGGTGGGAATCTAGTCGCCGCATATAACTTTCCGCATGGGTCCTCAATACATCGCCTATCTTTGGAATATTAAGATCTCTTTCTATATCTCTGGTTCACATGTACCTGGGGGAGTTACATAGTGATCTAACTACTTTACTTTGAGCAACTCTTATTTTATTCAGATTAGTTCTGGCCGTAATTCCGTATACTTGCAACGCATACTTCCAAATTGGGGTCAGGATGGATTTATACAGGCGAACTTTATTTGCCAATGAAAGTTTGTTTCTCGGTGATAAGAGCCACGACATTTTTGCAGCCTGTGAAAGTACTGCTTGCTTGATCATAGTCGTATGCCTTTGAAACGTTATTCCTCTGTCCAAAATCCCCTCGAGGTATTTGTAGAAGGTGGAGCCGAGCATGGAAATTTCAGAGCAGTTCAAAGGCCTTTTTGTGAATGTGACGCAAGCAAATGTGCTTGCAATTAATGCCGATATTTTATTCCGTTGCCCACTTCTCGAAGGCCGTCACATATTCCTGTAGGCCCCTGGTTGCATCACTTATGCTTGTACTCCTGACCATTACCGCGGTGTCATTCGCTTAGGTTGCAATAAGAACGTTTTCGTCTTCAACTTCTGTACAGCACCAGGAATCCGGCATATCAGAAGTATACATCGAATAAAGAGTCGGGCCTAAAACACTGCCTTGGGGTACGCATGCTGAGATTGTACGCGTAGACGGCCATCGACAACCACACTGAACTGTCTGTTCGATAGAAAGCTTTTGATAAGAAGAAATAGCTGTGGCGTCAAAATGGTGTTAAGCTTACTTAGAAGACCATCATGCCAAACACTATCAAAGGCTGGTTGTATATCCATGAATACAGCTGTTGTATACATCTTGTCCTCCATTGCCTCCAAAGCAAAGTTTGTCACTCGGTGATGCTGTTCTGGAGTGCGATGACTTTTTCGGAAACCGAACTGCCACTGTGGAATAGCTTGGCTCACGCTTGGAAGTTTGAGGATGCGTTCTAATATTACCCTTTCCAACATTTTCCCTAGCGCGGGTAGAAGCCTAATGGGCCTATATGCATCTACTTCAGTGGGTTGCTTTCCAGGCTTCGGAATCATCGTTATGATTGCTGATTTCCATTTGCTTGGAAAGTGTCCCAACCTTAGAGCGCTATTATCAATGAATGTGAAATATGTAATCTGGCAAAAACAGAACATCAAGACACAAAATTGACATACGAAACAACTTCCGAAATATTTAACACAAGGGAAAAATACGTGATAGATTTTTATCTTCCGGGAAACCAAATCTTCCTATCTTGTATTGATATTTATTCGAAATTTAGTAAAAGTAAAAAGTAGAGATTGCCTAGAAGCAAAAAGATCCATTACCAAAATATTCAATGACATGGGAAAGCCACAGGAAATTAAAGCGGACAAAGATTCAGCTTTTATGTGCATAGCTTTGCAAAACTGGTTAAGATCCGAAGGTGTTGAAATTTCTGTAACAACTAGTAAAAATTGTGTATCCGTCATAGAAAGATTTCACAAGACTAAGAATCATTGGAAACGAACAAAATATTGAAGAAAGGTGTACAAAATTCGAAACAATATTATACGTATACAATCACAAAACCAAATATAATAGTACTAAACGATATCCAGCGGACATTTTTCTATATGCAGGTAGTCCAGACGTACAACAAAACAAAATCGATAAGAACGAATATCTTAATAAGAATAAGCATGATTTTGAAGTTGACATAAAATATAGACAGGCTCCACTTGTAAAGAGTAAAATCACTAATCCATTAAAAAAGACAGGAAAATTGAAAAAGTGGACAGTAAACATTTTGAAGAGACAAAACGCGGCAGGAAAATCGTTCATTATAAATTAAAGTTTAAGAAACAGAAAAAGTTTAATAAGAGTAAATACGATAATTCCAGGCCAATGAAGAGCAAGATACACAGCACATTCCTAATAATGTGTTTAGCTATTGAGCTTTTTCAATAGCTGTTGCGAAAAATAAAGAAAACCGAAGAAAGTTTGTTTATATTACGACACTGTTTATTTTGCGAATTGTTTAAGGCAGCTAAGGCCTAAGCTAAGTCTTTTCCGAAACACGACGAATTGGCTATTGGCGGGGCAGACAGCCAAAATGCAGCGCCCAAGCTTAACGTAGGTAGCTAACAACAACAAACAAGGAATGAGCGCCGTACAGATAAATGCGTGCGAGAACAGCATTTTGCACTATGGGCATCGCAACTGCTACCACTGACTAATTTGGCTTAAATTATTAAAGAATAGGAGATTATATCTACTGCTCGTTTTGGCGGCTGCATGACCCAACATCCTCCCCCCATTGGAAGCTTGGCTTCCAACAGAGTCCTCAAGGGGAAGCAGACACAGCTTGTTCACTGCCCGCCTTATTACTCCAGACGCGGTCCTAAATTCTGCAACTCGAGCGACGCCGTCTCTGCCAGGAATCAAATGCATGACTCTCGCCAAAGGCCATCTCATTGGGGGTAGATTCTCGTCCTTAACAAGAACCGCCGTACCCACAGCGCGGTAGAAATGATGTTTTGCCGTTTTCACCGCTGCTTCCCAAAGTCCACCGAAATGGGGCGACCGTGGAGGGATGAACCGCCAGTCAATCGTCTCCGAAAGGCAAAAATTCTGAACGGAGCTTTTATGCTCGCTGCTGAGAAATAACCTTCGAAGTTCCAGAAGTTCATTTTTGGCGCCGACAAAGTTGGTGGCGTTGTCTGACCAAATTTGCTTCGGCTTCCGCCGCGTGCATATGAACCTCTTGAGTTCTTGAGTTCAGCCAGCGATTTGCTCAGTGGTGCCCAAACCCTTCAACGCACGAGTGTGAGCGTTAGGATGTTGATAATAGGAACGAAGCGAATGACGCAGCATCCTTTTGCGACCACTCGTAGAAGAACGTCCATTAGGCCCCAGGGCTTAAGGCCCGAGATATTTCGTAGCTCGCAGGAACGGGGTAAACGACTTCGCCGCATAGGTGCAAAATGTACCGCGGTATTGGACCCAGCAGCTCGATGATGTGGGCCAAATGGTCCTCGTCGCGGGTGTACGATTCGCCGGAGTGTGGCTCAAAAAGATACTCACCGGTGGCCAGTTCGAATAGCATGCATGCAGTGCTCCACATATCCGCAGAGGTGTTATAGCCCGCACCGATAATAACTTCTAGTGACCGATATTGGCGCGTTTGAATGTCCTCGGTCAAGTGATGATCAAGCCAACAAGCGTTGCCCAGATCGGCGATCTTTACGTTGACATTGCATTCCTGTAACGGCGGATCCTTTTTAGCCTTGTGCTTTGCTTGCGGCGGCGAAGGAAGTGTTGGCAGGGTTTGGATTCGAATGCGGTCCATTCGTAGCCCAAGATCTATTCTCCACGGAGCGTGAGCGCACATGAGGCTCGTCCACGCACAGGAGGACATTCTCGGGCTTTATGTCCGTGTAAATGATCTGGCAGCACGTGCGAAGATAGTCAAGACCCTCCAGCACTTGGCGGGTAATAGCTTTGACGTTGGCCAGTGGAATACCGCGTAAGTTGGACTTCCGTATGAGTTTCAGTAGATTGTCACCCAGCATCTCGAACACAATACAAATATGGGTGCCATTAAGGTCGGTGATCTTGAAGTCGTCCAGCATCTGGACGGTTTTGCGACGGCGTGGATTCGATGGATCGGTCTCGCGCACCGTCTTGAGTATCTTTATTTCGTCCCTTACCGTCTCGGCAAAGTGCGGTGCCGACTTGAAAATTTTAATTGCCACATATCTCATTGCCTGCAAGTCCCAGCTCAGCCAAACAGTAGTTTGTCGCAGCAATATCATATATTCCAAACTGGAACAATGGAAATTCCAACCACCTACGAATACCATTATTTGAGTATAAACATAACAAAGACAATGCTAATGTTCGAAAACCTAGTAACTGAAGCAAATGACTATCCCAATGTACCACAGATACAATATTTAGGCGATAAACTAAATTGGGAAGTAAATGGTTTAAGAATTATTCAGCGAAGCAAAAGAGGTCTTTTAAACATAGTAGGGAAAGCTTATAAATATTTATTCGGTACATTAGATGAAGACGACAGGGAAGAGCTAGAAGAAAAAATTAATAACATGTCAGAAGGCTCCGTAAAAACCCATGATCTAAATATGATTGTCGACATAATCAACAGAGGTATTGACAAAATAAATAGGCTCAAGTTAGAAAAAGAACAAAACCAACAAATTGCAATAATTATATTCAACCTACAACAGTTCACAGAATACATAGAAGATATATGGTAGAGTTAGGTATGCAATTACTAGACTAGGAATCTTTAACCCAAAATTACTAAAACACGATTATTTGAAAAACCTAAACTCGGAGAAAATGCTAAAGAAAATCAACTTGGCTCAAGAAAGAAACGAACGAAATTTTAAATATTTCCCACGTTCCTAGCGAGGTCACTAAAGTTCCGATATTTCAAATAGTTCCGTACCCAGATGAACATAACTATATTCTAACCGAGCAAAATATTCGATAAATTTTATTTATTCAATATAGAATATAGATAGAATAGAATATAGATAATATAGAACAATATACTTTTAATATGGAATATTCCTAAAACAGTTGTCAACCAAGATTGTACAAACAACAAAATATTAATCTCAGGAAACAACATTATTAAAATTAAAAATTGTACCATGCAAATAAATGAGTTCCTAATTTCTAATAATCTAGCAGATTTTACACAAACAATTTATATCACCAACAATGTTACACGTTTAGAACCAATAAATCACTTACAAACAAGAGAAATTACAAAATCCCATGTAAAACACTATAACTTTTTTAAAATTATATGCATTACAACATTTGTCATCATGATAATTAGTTTGACTCTGAATTTAGCATATAAGCTTAAAAATATACCTTAGAAAATTATTGTCAAATATTGTAAACAAAAAGAAGAACATCCGCACCTAGAAACTAATGTCAATGAAAATATTCAACTAGGAAACAATATTATGCTATATCCATAAGTCCCTAAGACTTAAGCACATGCCTACACACTAACACACATACAACATGCACACCCAAATACACCCTACACTACTCCGTATGTACCTATTGGATTCCAGATAAGAATAAGATTGTCAAGATCCTCAAGACCGGGTTGAGTGAAAAATTCCCAACTCCAAATAAGTCACCCACTGGTAGACTAAACAACCGTCCCCTAATTTAAACATTCCTTGCCTAAGCCCTTACCCCATCGTCATGTTCCCACGTTCAAAGCTTGGACTCGCAGTTCCTAAAACAAAAGTATTAGATTTCAATAAACAAAACTTGTATAAGAATCTAAGAGCACTTGTATCCAAGAGCGAATGCACTTGAATCCAAGAGAAATCCAAAGACAATTAAAGTCAGCAACTCCAAAGCTCTTTCTCTTCACTTGATCAGATCCCTTAAGTCCTAAGTTCATATCAGAAAAGCTCGATAACGAGGCTTGAACGTCAATCAAATCAGAATAATTAGATGAGTTCAGTTTGAGACCTAATTGTAATCGGTCGGTGTTCTTCAACAAAAATAAAAAATTGTAATCATTCAGTGAAATAAAATTATATTTTTTTCACATATGAGTATTGCAAACATTTAATTATATATACGTGATAGGGCAGAAAAATTTCATAAATTTTGGGTGGCTCTAGTTGTTGGGTCATGCAGCCGCCAAAACTGTGCAGTAGACTAATTTCATAATTGTTAATATTTAAGCCAAATTAGCAGTAGCATGCTCATAGTGCAACCGCTGCTCTCGCGCGCATTTATCTGTACGGCGCTCATTCCTTTGTTGTTGTTAGCTACCTATGTTAAGCTTGGGCGCTGCATTTCGGCTGCCTGCCCGCCAATTGCCTTTTCGTCGCGCTTCGGAAAAGACCAAACTTACTTACTTATCGCTATCGTAAATTATCGCTATTTCGCAAAATAAAAACTGTCGTAATAAAAAACAAACTTTCTTCGGTTTTTTATTATTCGCAACAGCTATTGAAAAAGCTCAATAGCTAAACATTTGGTGACCCCGACGTGATTGTGTTAATTTGCATGCATTAATTAATGCACTTATCGCGTTTATAAATAAATATAAATACAGTAAATCGCAATCGGTTGGACAAGTGAGTGGAGATTTCGGTGATAGTGGCTGTGTTTAAGCGAGCTAGCATTGCATATATACATACATTGCTACATATATCGTTGCGTGCATTGACCCCGCTTGCATTTTCGGCAACTATTTTGTGCTCATCTTCCCGCTGAACCGAATCAAAGGCGATTTGTTGCTATGCCCGCTGAAGGTGAAAAAAACAGGGTGACCTTTTTAAAGCGCAAAACCAATGCGCTGTTCAGCAGGTTGCAGAGGCTACAAACGTCGCTGTCTAATGAGACGCTAAGCGGATACGACGAATCCACTCTTACGGTGAGGCTGGAGCAGACTGATGAGCTGCAAAGTGCCTTCAATATTCTGCATACAGAACTGGAGGAATTGGACTTCGACGAAATTGGCAGTGAAATGAGCGAGTCTTTCTATGAATTCATCGTTGAATTCAAGGCTAGTGTGCGCGCGGAAATAGCCAAACGCAATGTGCATTTCGCGCCGCACTCAACGCTTGCGGAAGGTATTGTGCCCCACCAGTGTAGTGGTCCTCAAACGCAGCCGAGGCCGAGGCCGATGCCGTTGCCGCCTGTCCAGCTGCCAACGTTTGGCGGCGGCTACGCAAACTGGGCGGATTTCTACTCCGTGTTCACGAGCATAATCGACAGCCATCCGGACCTCTCCAACGTTGAGAAATTCCAACATCTGCGGTTGGTGCAGCGCGCGCATTTATGGGAGGACCTGCAGTCCCTAAAAACGCTGGGAAGAGTTTCCTCGTCTAGTCCCATATCATCGCTCTCGCCGTTCCTGGATCAATTTGGACTTCTTAGAGTAGGCGGTCGCCTCCGGAATTCGTCGTTGGACTTTGATGGCCGCCACCCGAATAACTGCCACATCTCGGCAGTTATTAACTCCAGACCTTTAGTTCCCATTTCAGAGAACCCTGCCGATCTAGATGTCCTCACTCCGGCGCATTTTCTCAATGGTGGTCCGCCTTCGTCGTTTGACGAGCCAGATATAACGGGCCTAAACTATAATCGGCTTGACTCTTGGCAGCGCATCTCCTTTCTTCAGCAAATATTTTGGTCGCGATGGAAGGAAGAGTACTTGACGTTGCTCCAGCAGCGTTCCAAGTGGCGCACCCCAAAGCCTGGCGCAGCCGTGGACAACGTCGTTCTTGTTAAGGACGAGAATCTACCCCCAATGAGATGGCCTTTGGCGAGAGTCATGCAGTTGATTCCTGGCAGAGACGGCGTCGCTCGAGTTGCAGAATTGAGGACCGCGTCTGGAGTAATAAGACGGGCAGTGAACAAGCTGTGTCTGCTCCCCCTTGAGGACTCTGTTCGAACACAAGCTTCCAACGGGGGAGGATGTTGGGTCATGCAGCCGGCAAAACTGTGCAGTAGACTAATTTCATACTTGTTAATATTTAAGCCAAATTAGCAGTAGCATGCCCATAGTGCAAACCGCTGCTCTCGCGCGAGTTACCATGCCCAGCATTAACCCCCCTCAACAACCACCTCCGCCTATGAAGCCCGCCCGGTAGGCGACATCAGCAAAGTGCCAACGCTGTATATATATATATTGATCACGAGCTACCATGCCAGCATAGCCTCGTCCCCCGCTACCTGAAACTCTGTTGCACCCGATGATGAAATCGGCATGAACACACACACACACACATATTCACACATACTGCGTGGTGGCGACGCTCTCGACGTTGAAATTAACATGAACCTACACACACACATACACACTGCGTAATCGCGACGTCCTCGTCTAGACTCGCTATCTAGAACTAACGGGATCAAAAGCACTGCTGCTTGCCCGTGCGTATACATTAAGAATAAAGCTTTCATCATTCTTGATCTTGACACCAAACCGAGCAGTTGATTTATTTAAAGTGGCAAATATATATAACCTACATATATCATAAGTACACAATAAAGTCATTATTGACTCCCATCACATCAGCCTGGGCAGCAACTAACTAAGAGTAGAGAAAGGAGGACCCCCGATCCAACGGAGGCACCCGTAACTGGCGCAGCCGGACTAGAACTAAAAGGATTAACAACGCCTTTCACGTTCTTCGTTCCACTTCTGTAAACGGGTAAGTAAGTGAACAAGTGGCAGAAAAAAAAAAAAAAAAAACACAAGTTTGAGGAGCCAAGTGTAAATATATGGTTCTCAAAAAAAGAGAAGAAAAGGAAAAAACTTCACACAAACAAGTTCAACAGTGACATACAGTATAATTACAAACTATTGTGACCGAATATGTGCACATCAATCGCTGAAAGGGCACCGGGATCACACATAAAAAAAAATGTCTTTACATTCAAAGTGACCGAATATGTGCACATCAATCGCTGAAAGGGCACCGGGATCACTTATGACATACATAAAAAGTTAACATCATTCAGTGCTATGGCCAAATATGTGTACATCAATCGCTGATGAGACACCGGGACCATACATAAATAAGCAAAACAAATAAATCTAGTTCAATGTTGTGGCCGAATATGTGTACATCAATCGCTGAAAAGGCACCGGGACCACAACATTGAAAGAAATTAAACAATAAATCAGTAATAAAATCACTATGTGTGTCAGGTTGAACCTTTCCTTAAAAGCCATATACTTGTTCGCGAATGTTCCCAATTGAGAAACATTTGTCAAATTACAAATACACTCAACTTACTACTTCGGATTGTGTTACTGCCATGTGTTCATTTACTTATACAAACTGAATATAAATTTTTTATACTTACTAATGTACATAATATATTACAGTCAAACATTGGAGCCAACACTTACTTAGAAAGAAACAAACGGATTCATATTATAAATACACACTACATTTTAAGATTATCTATATATAAGATTACAATTACTTAATTACACCTTATTATTTAAGCTAAAACATTATTACACTAAACATATACACAACATATAGGTACACGTATACAAAAGTATATAAGCACAATAACACATATACCATATTTTTAAGTACAACACACAGACTACACAAATCAAAAACACCTACATGCCAAAGAGAATTCCGTTTAATACCCAAAGTAAAAGAAGACTTGGACTTAGAAGTGGAGGCAGCCTTCCTCAAATTAGGGAACAAGTAGAACAATCCACCAACAGCAACAACATGGACTCGGGAAACGCATCAGCCCCTTTAAGTCCGACTACTTCCGCTACTTCCACAGTTATTAACACCAACCTTAACCCAACCGACATTTTGGCTTTTATCGAACAACTCCCCACTTTTGAAGGTCATCCTAGCAATCTCGACAAGTTCATAACTAGCGCTGAGGAACTGCTGTTCCTCATTAGATCAGTAGACAAGACCCCTTATGGACAACTACTTCTAAGGGCCGTCCGCAACAAAATCGTAGGAAAAGCAGACGATGCCTTGACCCTTTGCGACACTCGATTGAACTGGGACGACATCAAGACTAATCTCAAACGACTCTACACCAGCAAGAGAACCGAAGCGATGATACTTAGGGAAATACAGACCCTCCCAAATGACCTTACAATGGGAAAACTTTTTTACAGTATAATTAAAATGAGAAACGAACTTATAACAATAGCTAAAGACATGGATACCACGGGTAATGCACTCGCAACTAAACGTACCCTCTACGATGATATATGTCTCAACGCATTTATCATCGGATTAAAGGATCCATTAAGAACAATCATAAGAATTAGGAACCCGGACACTATCGAAAAAGCTTACGAATACGGACAAATGGAACAAAGTTTTTTCTTCCAAAACTCAAACAGACAAGTAGAGGGCCGTCGCCGTGACAATCCAACGGACAGAGGACGCCCATACCCAAAAAATAACCAACAAGAACCGAAACTATCAAATAATAATGGTCGCAACATTTCGCACCAACAAACCAATCATCAGCAAGGGGGACAATCGATGAGAAATCAAAACACATCCCACAACTACGAAAAACCAACTTCAACACACCAACAATACAGAAACAATACTAACACAAATGTAAATTTGTGCAACATAAATGACGACACAAATTTTCCGCAAAGAGCCTCGGAAGACCAGTCGGATTCATAACTAAAAAAGCCCACGGGTCATCATTACCTTATGTAATGCTATCCCCAACATTTGTCCCTTCACAACCACTTAAATTCCTAATAGACACTGGGTCCACTTATTCATTTATAAACCCGGCCCTCATTACAGAAGACAATATAAAAAAACTTAATTCAAGCATAGCCATTCATACAGTACTTAATACATTCCAAATTACGGAATTCACAGACACTATTAAATTTAAACAATTCAAAGAATTGTCAAATCAGAAGTTTCTTTTGTTCAATTTTCATCCACACTTCAATGGCCTCTTAGGCATGGATCTTCTATCCACTCTGAATGCAAAAATAAACATCGCGGATTCCATTTTGGAAACACCTGAAACCGCAGTTCCAATTTTGACACGACCAAACCCTGTAGACATTTTGCATACTGTACCATCAAATAGCAAGGTAAGGCTTCCACTACCAGTAAACTTCATGCAAGGAGACTTTATATACGGGACCACAGATTTTGACAACCAACTATCAATAACAGGTGGACTGTATACTGCAACCGCAGGTATAGCCTATTTCGAAGTCTGTAACAGTTCAGACTACAACCAAACACTTTATTTAGAAGAACCATTAATAGCAGAGGAACTCTCTTTACAACACTATGGACTTTTACACTGCATGTCTACAATGGCGGATACTACTCAGACGGACACCCAACAAGAACTTAATATTAAGACAGAACATTTAAACCAAGAAGAAAAATTTAATCTAATCAATCTATGCAAAACCTTTAGGAAACTTTTCCATTATGAAGAGAGCCATTTGACCTTTTCTAATGTCGTTAAACACTCCATACCAACAGTAGACAATGTTCCGATATTCACTAAATCATACCGTTACCCATATGTACACAAAGAAGAAGTTCGTAAACAAATATCAGAAATGCTTCGACAAAATATTATTAAAAACAGTCACTCTCCTTGGAGTGCACCCGTATGGATCGTACCCAAAAAAGCCGACACTACAGGCAAAGAAAAATGGCGGTTGGTAATAGATTTTCGAAAATTAAACGAAAAAACCATCTCCGACCGTTATCCGATACCTAACATAGCAGACATACTGGACCGAATAGGTAGAACAAAATACTTCACAACAATAGACTTGGCAAGTGGATTCCATCAAATTGAGATGAATCCACAAGACGCGAACAAAACAGCTTTCACAGTCGAAAATGGGCATTACGAATTCACAAGAATGCCCTTCGGTCTGAAGAACGCACCAGCCACTTTTCAACGTGTGATGGACAACGTTCTAGGAGACCTTATAGGTAATGTTTGTCTGGTTTACCTAGACGACATTATTATATTCTCACCCTCACTGCAGAAACACATTAGCGACATTAAACTTGTTTTCTCTAAGCTACTGAATGCGAATCTAAAAATCCAACCTGCTAAGTGTAACTTCTTAAGGAAAGAAATTGACTTTTTGGGACACATTGTTACTCAGGAGGGAGTCAAGCCCAACCCAAACAAAATACAAGCTATTAAAGACTTTCCCTGCCCCAAAACCATCAGGGAAATCAAGTCATTTTTGGGATTACTTGGGTACTATAGGAAGTTTATCAAAGATTTCGCAAAAATAACAAAACCTATAACAAGACAATTAAAAGGAAAAAAATCAATAGTAATAGACGACGAATTTAGGAAAGCAGTCGAAATTTCAAAGAATTTATTATGCAACGACCCAATACTTATATTCCCCGACTTTACAAAACCATTCACGTTGACGACCGACGCAAGCAACTACGCCATAGGGTCAGTGCTATCACAAGGCCCCGATACCAACGACAGACCCATATCCTTCGCTAGTAGAACGCTATCAGACACAGAGGTTCGATATTCCACCATAGAAAAAGAAATGCTAGCTATTATTTGGTCAGTAAGTCATTTTAGGCCATACCTTTTTGGCCAGAAATTTAAAATAGTCACAGATCACAAACCATTAGTCTGGTTAGAAAGCTTTAATGGTCAAAACCCTAAACTACTTCGGTGGAAAACTACCCTAGCCGCATACGATTACGAAGTAGTGTATAAAAAAGGCAAACAAAACGTGGTCGCTGATGCGCTTAGTCGAATAGAACCAAATTTAAACATAAACGAAGACCCACAAAAAATCCCAGTTGTCCAACAACCATTAAATCATTTCAATACACAAATTGTGTTCCACATTGGGGAAAAGTCTTCAGTACAAATCACAACACCATTTACGTACAAAACAAGACAAGTCATTTCAGAACCTACATATACCTTTGACACTATTTCTAACATCTTGCAATCAATTCTTAAACCAAACAAAATGACTGCAATATTTGCCCCAGATCAAATCTTTTTGCTCATAGAGGAAGCGTATAACAACTACTTCTCGGTGAACGACTCATATAAAATCTCCCGTTGCAAACTGTTCTTACCCGAAATAACCGAAACGGAAGACCAAAAAACAAGAATACTTACATACCACTTAAAGAACAACCACAGAGGTATCGACGAAACCTTTCAACACCTAAAAAGAGATATTTATTTCCCCCGCATGAAAGATATTATTACGCAAGTAATAAAAGACTGTGACATTTGCCTTACACTTAAATACGACAGGCAAGCCCATAAACCAGCTATGCAATCACCACCTGCCCCACCAGGACCTTTAGAGGTGATCCACATAGATATTTACTTCGTCAATGGTACTTATAATCTAACTGTCATTGACAAATTTTCAAAGTTCGCACAAGCATACCCGCTTGATAACAGAAACTCCATAAAAATCATTGCCGCCTTGTCTCAGTTCATGAGCAACTTTGGCATACCCAAAAAACTTGTTTTCGATCAGGGAACAGAATTTTCCGGAAACCTGTTTAACGATTTCCTTGCTCAATACGATATACTCCAACATACTACTTCATTCCAACAATCGACTGGTAATTCACCCGTCGAAAGACTTCACTCTACGTTAACAGAATTGTACAGAATAGTTATGAACCGTCGAAAAGAATTACACCTACAGTGCGAACATACCGAAATACTTAGCGAAGTATTAACAACCTACAATAACGCGATACATTCTAGCACAAATCACACCCCTTTCGAACTCTTTCACGGCAGGACACACATATTTGGAAAAACCATAACTTATGACAATCATCATGACTACCTCTCAAAACTAAATCAATTCAGACAAACACTATACCCCCAAATACAACAACACCTACAAAACACCACCGATAAGAGATTGGCTAAGTTAAATAAGGACAGGGAACCGCCAATTCTAGTTGAGGAAAATAATACTATATATAGGAAGGAAAACAGAAGAAACAAAATAACACCTAGATTTTCTCTACACAAGGTAGAAAGAGACAGAGGGATAACACTAATAACTACCAGAGGTCAGAAATTACATAAACAAAAAATTAGGAAACACATTAAAAGAACTGTGAACACCCAGTCCCAATCAAACACTAACACTTAATGAATTCAACTAAACATGAAAATGTAACAATTAAAAGACAAATTTGATAAACAGACAGGGACATTATTATCAGGATCATATATAAAATAGAACACGTAAATAACAAACAAGTTTCGATATAGAAATTTTTCGAAAATTACCAGAACCAAATTTTTAAAGAGCGATAACGTGGCCGAAAGCTTACTTGCTAGTAAGTTAGGCCTCATTTTCAAATTTATGTTTAATACACAACAATTAGAAGACATACGAATTTTATTTAATAAGCAAAATATAACCATAGAATTGGATGAACACATTAACAACTTTTGTTACCATCCTGTTAAACTCTTACTTGCAACACCAAACTATTATTTAAGGTTAAAAATCCATTTTTCAACTAGCAAATGTATCATTTCATTCAAACAATTCCCTTACCTATACATTGTTCATACTTCATTGTCTCCCACGACAAACTTACCATCGAGATACCACCAATGGAACGAATAGAAAATAACAAAACATTGAAAGTCCTATCACTCGAAAAACTGCACCTGGAGGCATTGGCAACAACCGGGAAAATGGACTACATAACTCAACAATACTTTACCGCTACGTACCTTGCATTGAGCATAGTACTAATACTTGTGATCTGTCTCCGAACCTGTAAAAGGCAGAAAACGATTTTTACCCAGCAACCCACCCACACACCTCACGTTGTCGAGTCGGCTATCCCTTCGTTATGGCCATCTCTCCACACTAGGGGGGGAGGAGTTACCATGCCCAGCATTAACCCCCCTCAACAACCACCTCCGCCTATGAAGCCCGCCCGGTAGGCGACATCAGCAAAGTGCCAACGCTGTATATATATATATTGATCACGAGCTACCATGCCAGCATAGCCGCGTCCCCCGCTACCTGAAACTCTGTTGCACCCGATGATGAAATCGGCATGAACACACACACACACACATATTCACACATACTGCGTGGTGGCGACGCTCTCGACGTTGAAATTAACATGAACCTACACACACACATACACACTGCGTAATCGCGACGTCCTCGTCTAGACTCGCTATCTAGAACTAACGGGATCAAAAGCACTGCTGCTTGCCCGTGCGTATACATTAAGAATAAAGCTTTCATCATTCTTGATCTTGACACCAAACCGAGCAGTTGATTTATTTAAAGTGGCAAATATATATAACCTACATATATCATAAGTACACAATAAAGTCATTATTGACTCCCATCACATCAGCCTGGGCAGCAACTAACTAAGAGTAGAGAAAGGAGGACCCCCGATCCAACGGAGGCACCCGTAACTCGCGCATTTATCTGTACGGCGCTCATTCCTTTGTTGTTGTTGGGCGCTGCATTTCGGCTGCCTGCCCGCCAATTGCCTTTTCGTCGCGCTTCGGAAAAGACCAAACTTACTTACTTATTGTCGCTATCGTAAATTATCGCTATTTCGCAAAATAAAAACTGTCGTAATAAAAACAAACTTTCTTCGGTTTTTTATTATTCGCAACAGCTATTGAAAAAGCTCAATAGCTAAACACTAGTCTTGATAAAGTGCCAAATTTGGTGTGTCTGTGTCTTGAACATTTATCTTTTTGATAAAGCTGCAATTATTTTGCGCTTGCTCTACTATTTAATATTGAACAATACGATTTTTTTGAGGCGGATGCTTTAATTAAGGATACTTTCACTTGTGGTTGTTACGTTACAGAAAAGCATTCGCTTTTCTATTACAGGTTACGTGTTTAAGAGTTACTTATGCCATTTCAAATTGATCATGTCGATCACTAAGCCGAGGATAAACTAATTAACTACATTCTTAATTATTGTTATGTTCAGCTCAAGTTTCTGCATCCATTTGCATATACATATGCTTATAAAAATTCAGACGCGCTGCCCTACTGCCCTATTCCATCGAATCGACGATGGCGCGTGTGAGACACACATCGATGGATCGACTCCATTTCATTTAACTACGTAGTCTTATAAATTTAGATTTGCCGATACGCATCTCGGGTAAATGTACACTAACACATATATGGTTTCTATGCGGCACTTGCTCATGCTCTACCATCACACTCTTATGCGTCGCTTTAAATAAAAATGAATAATGGTATCGAGAACTGTCGAGCCTATGTACAGGATTCGTGGGGACGTGTTCGTGTAGGCGGTAATACAATATAATAATTTCAATTTAATTGAGTTAACTGGATCACGGAGACTGCTGTAATGCTGGCTGGCTGCTGATGCTTTGGTAGTTGCTGAAGTAAAAGTTGTTGTTGCGTATGTTGCCAGGGTTCGCCAAATCCAAATTTAAGTGACATATCCATAAGTCCCTAAGACAAGCACATGCCTACACACTAACACACATACAACATGCACACCCAAATACACCCTACACTACTCCGGATGTACCTATTGGATTCCAGATAAGAATAAGATTGTCATATGATCCTCAAGACCGGGTTGAGTGAAAAATTCCCAACTCCAAATAAGTCACCCACTGGTAGACTAAACATCCGTCCCCTAATTTAAACATTCCTTGCCTAAGCCCTTACCCCATCGTCATGTTCCCACGTTCAAAGCTCGGACTCGCAGTTCCTAAAACAAAAGTATTAGATTTCAATAAACAAAACTTGTATAAGAATCTAAGAGCACTTGTATCCAAGAGCGAATGCACTTGAATCCAAGAGAAATCCAAAGACAATTAAAGTCAGCAACTCCAAAGCTCTTTCTCTTCACTTGATCAGATCCCTTAAGTCCTAAGTTCATATCAGAAAAGCTCGATAACGAGGCTTGAACGTCAATCAAATCAGAATAATTAGATGAGTTCAGTTTGAGACCTAATTGTAATCGGTCGGTGTTCTTCAACAAAAATAAAAAATTGTAATCATTCAGTGAAATAAAATTATATTTTTTCACATATGAGTATTGCAAACATTTAATTATATATACGTGATAGGGCAGAAAAATTTCATAAATTTTGTGTGGCTCTAGTCTTGATAAAGTGCCAAATTTGGTGTGTCTGTGTCTTGAACATTTATCTTTTTGATAAAGCTGCAATTATTTTGCGCTTGCTCTACTGTTTAATATTGAACAATACGATTTTTTTGAGGCGGATGCTTTAATTAAGGATACTTTCACTTGTGGTTGTTACGTTACAGAAAAGCATTCGCTTTTCTATTTCAGGTTACGTGTTTAAGAGTTACTTATGCCATTTCAAATTGATCATGTCGATCACTAAGCCGAGGATAAACTAATTAACTACATTCTTAATTATTGTTATGTTCAGCTCAAGTTTCTGCATCCATGTGCATATACATATGCTTATAAAAATTCAGACGCGCTGCCCTACTGCCCTATTCCATCAAATCGACGATGGCGCGTGTGAGACACACATCGATGGATCGACTCCATTTCATTTAACTACGTAGTCTTATAAATTTAGATTTGCCGATACGCATCTCGGGTAAATGTACACTAACACATATATGGTTTCTATGCGGCACTTGCTCATGCTCTACCATCGCACTCTTATGCGTCGCTTTAAATAAAAATGAATAATGGTATCGAGAACTGTCGAGCCTATGTACAGGATTCGTGGGGACGTGTTCGTGTAGGCGGTAATACAATATAATAATTTCAATTTAATTGAGTTAACTGGATCACGGAGACTGCTGTAATGCTGGCTGGCTGCTGATGCTTTGGTAGTTGCTGAAGTAAAAGTTGTTGTTGCGTATGTTGCCAGGGTTCGCCAAATCCAAATTTAAGTGACATATCCATAAGTCCCTAAGACAAGCACATGCCTACACACTAACACACATACAACATGCACACCCAAATACACCCTACACTACTCCGGATGTACCTATTGGATTCCAGATAAGAATAAGATTGTCATATGATCCTCAAGACCGGGTTGAGTGAAAAATACCCAACTCCAAATAAGTCACCCACTGGTAGACTAAACATCCGTCCCCTAATTTAAACATTCCTTGCCTAAGCCCTTACCCCATCGTCATGTTCCCACGTTCAAAGCTCGGACTCGCAGTTCCTAAAACAAAAGTATTAGATTTCAATAAACAAAACTTGTATAAGAATCTAAGAGCACTTGTATCCAAGAGCGAATGCACTTGAATCCAAGAGAAATCCAAAGACAATTAAAGTCAGCAACTCCAAAGCTCTTTCTCTTCACTTGATCAGATCCCTTAAGTCCTAAGTTCATATCAGAAAAGCTCGATAACGAGGCTTGAACGTCAATCAAATCAGAATAATTAGATGAGTTCAGTTTGAGACCTAATTGTAATCGGTCGGTGTTCTTCAACAAAAATAAAAAATTGTAATCATTCAGTGAAATAAAATTATATATTTTTCACATATGAGTATTGCAAACATTTAATTATATATACGTGATAGGGCAGAAAAATTTCATAAATTTTGTGTGGCTCTAGTCTTGATAAAGTGCCAAATTTGGTGTGTCTGTGTCTTGAACATTTATCTTTTTGATAAAGCTGCAATTATTTTGCGCTTGCTCTACTATTTAATATTGAACAATACGATTTTTTTGAGGCGGATGCTTTAATTAAGGATACTTTCACTTGTGGTTGTTACGTTACAGAAAAGCATTCGCTTTTCTATTTCAGGTTACGTGTTTAAGAGTTACTTATGCCATTTCAAATTGATCATGTCGATCACTAAGCCGAGGATAAACTAATTAACTACATTCTTAATTATTGTTATGTTCAGCTCAAGTTTCTGCATCCATGTGCATATACATATGCTTATAAAAATTCAGACGCGCTGCCCTACTGCCCTATTCCATCGAATCGACGATGGCGCGTGTGAGACACCCATCGATGGATCGACTCCATTTCATTTAACTACGTACTCTTATAAATGTAGATTTGCCGATTCGCATCTCGGGTAAATGTACACTAACACATATATGGTTTCTATGCGGCACTTGCTCATGCTCTACCATCGCACTCTTATGCGTCGCTTTAAATAAAAATGAATAATGGTATCGAGAACTGTCGAGCCTATGTACAGGATTCGTGGGGACGTGTTCGTGTAGGCGGTAATACAATATAATAATTTCAATTTAATTGAGTTAACTGGATCACGGAGACTGCTGTAATGCTGGCTGGCTTCTGATGCTTTGGTAGTTGCTGAAGTAAAAGTTGTTGTTGCGTATGTTGCCAGGGTTCGCCAGCGGATGCAGCTGAGCAGGGCCACGAGTGCTGCACGCAGTGGATCTTGCACAGCAGGTGCAGATGCATCTCAGCCAGGTTGCGACGACGACAGCGACGGGCGGGACGATGCCAGCGGGGCAAGTCCTGCCGGCGACGCCGTCACTTACGACGCTGGAAGACACGTCGCAGTGCCTTGCGCCAGAAAAAGCGATGCGATTTGTTCTTGGTGGGTGTCTGCGGGTCCTCTATTTGAGCAATTGCCACACCCAAGTGTGGCACGCAGCCAACAACCAGGTTGCATCGTATCTTATCTAAGCCACGGGTGCTGCAGACACTCCGCAGCGGTGGCACGCTTGTTCGGATCGAGCTCGAGCATGGGCTTAAGGAACGAAGCGAATGACGCCGCATCCTTTTGCGACCACTCGTACTTCTCCAGAAGAACGTCCATTATGCCCCAGGGCTTAAGGCCCGAGATATTTCGTAGCTCGCAGGAACGGGTAAACGACTTCGCCGCATAGGTGCCGTTTAACAAAATGTACCGCGGTATTGGACCCAGCAGCTCGATGATGTGGGCCAATTGGTCCTCGTCGCGGGTGTACGATTCGCCAGAGTGTGGCTCAAAAAGATACTCACCGGTGGCCAGTTCGAATAGCATGCATGCAGTGCTCCACATATCCGCAGAGGTGTTATAGCCCGCACCGATAATAACTTCTAGTGACCGATATTAACGCGTTTGAATGTCCTCAGTCAAGTGATGATTAACCCAACAAGATTTGCTCAGATCGGCGATCTTTACGTTGACATTGCATTCCTCTAATGCCGGATCCTGTTTAGCCTTGTGCTTTGCTTGCGGCGGCGAAGGAAGTGTTGGCAGGGTTAGATTCGAATGCGGTCCATTCGTAGCCGAAGATGTATTCTCCACGGAGCGTGAGCGCACATGAGGCTCGTCCACGCACAGGAAGACATACATATCTCATTGCCTGCAAGTCCCAGCACAGCCAAACAGTAGAGTAGAGAACAATTTACGGATGACATGGTAGCGATCTGCCGAAAAAAAATTGCATTAATCTGCTGATCTTCTCGAAAAGGAACAAAGTTCAACGGTTTGGGAAGAGTAGCGCAGTACCACTTAGGGAAATTAAATTACCAATGATCTTTTCGGATGGCTCATAACCCATTTTAGTTGCAACACTGTCACCTCACAACTGACCAAGCGCGACTAGACGAACGCGAGAGCTGCTCTCCGCTTAAATTCAATTAAAATTCGACAGCGAATGCAGTTGAGTGCGTTTTCACGGGGCTACTTCTATATTACAGCACAAAGGCCTGAAAGGTATGGTATGGTGCCAGAATCAGTAGATTGGCATTTGGAAGCTCCAAATATTCTACTGACAATGTATATGAACTTGACGTTTATTACAAGGCCTGTTTTATATTTTGTAAACTCTAGCAGCTCCTATCAAATATAAAGTTTTTTTTTTTGTAAATTTTATTAATTAATAAGCCTTTCGCCAGGGTGTTGGGGTGGGAACCTAGTCGCGCATATAACTTTCCGCATGGGTCCTCAATACATCGCCTATCTTTGGAATATTTAGATCTCTTTCTATATCTCTGGTTCACATGTACCTGGGGGAGTTTTATTCAGATTAGTTCCGGCCGTAATTCCGTATACTTGCAACGCATACTTCCAAATTGGGGTCAGGATGGATTTATATAGGCGAACTTTATTTGCCAATGAAAGTTTGTTTCTCGGTGATAAGAGCCACGACATTTTTGCAGCCTTTGAAAGTACTGCTTTCTTGTAGTCATAGTAGTATGCCTTTGAAATGTTAGTCCTCTGTCCAAAATCACCTCGAGGTATTTGTAGAAGGTGGAGCCGAGCATGGAAATTCCAGAGCAGTTCAAAGGCCTTTTTGTGAATGTGACTCAAGCAAATGTGCTTGCAATTAATGCCGATATTCCATTCCGTTGCCCACTTCTCGAAGGCCGTCACATATTCCTGTAGGCCCCTGGTTGCATCACTTATGCTTGTACTCCTGACCATTACCGCGGTGTCATCCGCGTAGGTTGCAATAAAAACGTTTTCGTCTTCAACTTCTGTATAGCACCAGGAATCCGGCATATCAGAAGTATACAGCGAATAAAGAGTCGGGCCTAAAACACTGCCTTGGGGTACGCATGCTGAGATTGTACGCGTAGACGGCCATCGACAACCACACTGAACTGTCTGTTCGATAGAAAGCTTTTGATAAGAAGAAATAGCTGTGGCGTCAAAATGGTGTTAAGCTTACTTAGAAGACCATCATGCCAAACACTATCAAAGGCTGGTTGTATATCCATGAATACAGCTGTTGTATACATCTTGTCCTCCATTGCCTCCAAAGCAAAGTTTGTCACTCGGTGATGCTGTTCTGGAGTGCGATGACTTTTTCGGAAACCGAACTGCCACTGTGGAATAGCTTGGCTCACGCTTGGAAGTTTGAGGATGCGTTCTAATATTACCCTTTCCAACATTTTCCCTAGCGCGGGTAGAAGCCTAATGGGCCTATATGCATCTACTTCAGTGGGTTGCTTTCCAGGCTTCGGAATCATCGTTATGATTGCTGATTTCCATTTGCTTGGAAAGTGTCCCAACCTTAGAGCGCTATTATCAATGAATGTGAAATATGTAATCTGGCAAATACAGAACATCAAGACACAAAATTGACATACGAAACAACTTCCGAAATATTTAACACAAGGGAAAAATACGTGATAGATTTTTATCTTCCGGGAAACCAAATCTTCCTATCTTGTATTGATATTTATTCGAAATTTGGTAGAAGAAGAAGTAGAAGATTGCCTAGAAGCGAAAAGAGCCATTACCAAAATATTCAATGACATGGGAAAGCCACAGGAAATTAAAGCGGACAAAGATTCAGCTTTTATGTGCATAGCTTTGTAATACTGGTTAAGATCGGAAGGTGTTGAAATTTCTGTAACAACTAGTAAAAATTGTGTATCCGCCATAGAAAGATTTCACAAGACCGTAAGCGAAAAACTCAGAATCATTGGAAACGAACAAAATATTGAAGAAAGGTGTACAAAATTCGAAACAATATTATACGTATACAATCACAAAACCAAACATAATAGTACTAAACGATATCCAGCGGACATTTTTCTATATGCAGGTGGTCCAGACGTACAACAAAACAAAATCGATAAGATCGAATATCTTAATAAGAATAAGCATGATTTTGAAGTTGACATAACATATGGACAGGCTCCACTTGTAAAGAGTAAAATCACTAATCCATTAAAAAAGTCAGGAAAAATTGAACAAGTGGACAGTAAACATTTTAAAGAGACAAACCGCGACAGGAAAATCGTTCATTATAAATCAAAGTTTAAGAAACAGAAAAAGTTTAATAAGAGTAAATACGATAATTCCAGACCAAGAGCAAGATACAAAGCACATTCCTAATAATGCTTAGTTGCATATTATCATTTATCAACATCGTTAATTGCAGCAATATCTTATATTCCAAACTGGAACAATGGAAATTCCAACCATCTACGAATACCATTATTTGAGTTCGAAAAACTAGTAACTGAAGCAAATGACTATCCCAATGTACCACAGATACAATATTTAGGCGATAAACTAAATTGGGAAGTAAATGGTTTAAGAATTATTCAGCGAAGCCAAAGAGGTCTTTTAAACGTAGTAGGGAAAGCTTATAAATACTTATTCGGTACATTAGATGAAGACGACAGGGAAGAGCTAGAAGAAAAAATTAATAACATGTCAGAAGACTCCGTAAAAACCCATGATCTAAATATGATTGTCGACATAATCAACAGAGGTATTGACATAATAATAGGCTCAAGTTAGAAAAAGAACAAAACCAACAAATTGCAATACTTATATTCAACCTACAACAGTTCACAGAATACATAGAAGATATAGAGTTAGGTATGCAACTACTAGACTAGGAATGTAATGATAATTAGTTTGACTCTGTATTCAGCATTGTATTGTCAAATATTGTAAACAATAAGAAGAACATCCGCACCTAGAAACTAATGTCAATGAAAATATTGAACTAGGAAACAATATTATGCTATATCCAAATTTAAGTGACATATCCATAAGTCCCTAAGACTTAAGCACATGCCTACACACTAACACACATACAACATGCACACCCAAATACACCCTACACTACTCCGGATGTACCTATTGGATTCCAGATAAGAATAAGATTGTCATATGATCCTCAAGACCGGGTTGAGTGGAAAATTCCCAACTCCAAATAAGTCACCCACTGGTAGACTAAACATCCGTCCCCTAATTTAAACATTCCTTGCCTAAGCCCTTACCCCATCGTCATGTTCCCACGTTCAAAGCTCGGACTCGCAGTTCCTAAAACAAAATTATTAAATTTCAATAAACAAAGTTTGTATAAGAATCTAAGAGGACTTGTATCCAAGAGCGAATGCACTTGAATCCAAGAGAAATCCAAAGACAATTAATTCAGCAACTCCAAAGCTCTTTCTCTTCACTTGATCAGATCCCTTAAGTCCAAAGTTCATATCAGAAAAGATTGATACCGAGGCTTGAACGTCAATCAAATCAGAATAATTAGATGAGTTCAGTTTGAGACCTAATTGTAATCGGTCGGTGTTCTTCAACAAAAATAAAAAATTATAAAATTATAATCATTTTATAATAAAATTATATTTTTTTTCACATATGAGTATTGCAAACATTTAATTATATATATGTCGCAGCGTTGGCATTTATTTGGGCCTGACCTTCCATATTGGCAACTAAACTTTCCGAGCGAAGCGAATTACAACCGGCGTGCGTGATAGTCTGTATTCAACTGATCTCATTTTCTACGCATCGATCTATCCTTTACACACGCTAGCTGGACTACACTTGGCGACAGCGCGACGACGCTGTCGCCTCACTCGTAACGGTACTTAGGCGCCAGTCATATTCTACGTTGTAGTCAAATTCTAAGAATGACCTCTCAATATACCGAACTCATTGCGCAGCTGCGTCTTGCAAGCACAGTGGTCAAACCATGCTAATAATACGACAGACACGTACAGTGGTCAAAATACATTCGTAATGCGACACGGCCTTCCTGACATAATACACGTCCTCGTGTGTTGTCTTAAATCTACCACATAAGTGATAACACTTCAGGACTCAAAGACTCTCTGGATATTTCAAAGAATTATTTCCATTCAATCCATTTCTGATTCAAATTAGTTTCAACTTTAGTCTTATCATAACATGACTAACTTACTTAAATTTTCGTAACACAACTCAAATTTAACAAATCATACCACTCGTGTAATTCCTTTAACACATTTTTCTCTTAATCTTTCAAATCAAACAAATTTTGTAGTTCCTTTTACAAATAATTAACTTATCTTTAGTGTAGTTCCTTTTACACTTAATTAACTTATATTTTGTGTAGTTCCTTTTACACAAACTGAACTTATATTTTGTGTAGTTCCTTTTACACAAACTGAACTTATATTTTGGGTAGTTCCTTTTACACAAACTGAACTTATATTTTGTGTAGTTCCTTTTACACAATATGACAGACACGTACAGTGGTCAAAATACATTCGTAATGCGACACGGCCTTCCTGACATAATACACGTCCTCGTGTGTTGTCTTAAATCTACCACATAAGTGATAACACTTCAGGATTCAAAGACCCTCTGGATATTTCAAAGAATTATTTCCATTCAATCCATTTCTGATTCAAATTAGGTTCAACTTTAGTCTTATCATAACATGACTAAATTACTTAAATTTTCGTAACACAACTCAAATTTAACAAATCATACCACTCGTGTAATTCCTTTAACACATTTTTCTCTTAATCTTTCAAGTCATACAAATTTTGTAGTTCCTTTTACAAATAATTAACTTATCTTTTGTGTAGTTCCTTTTACACATAATAAACTTATCTTTAGTGTAGTTCCTTTTACACATAATTAACTTATATTTGTGTAGTTCCTTTTACACATAATAAACTTATATTTTGTGTAGTTCCTTTTACGCAAACTGAACTTATATTTTGTGTAGTTCCTTTTACGCAAACTGAATTTATATTTTGTGTAGTTCCTTTTACACAAACTGAACTTATATTTTGTGTAGTTCCTTTTACACAAACTTAACTTATATTTTGTGTAGTTCCTTTTACACAAACGACCCCCGCCATAACAAGTCTCTTCTGCTATAGTGCGGTCTTCAGTCTTCGGACACAACTCCTATTGTGCTGCCCCTGTCTTTACATAACTCATCTTTATCGTATTCTGCTTGAGCTTTCATGTTCTTTTTAGCCTCCTTTCTCAAATTTTCTTTGTCTACCTCATCATCGTTTTTTTTTTTCGTTTAGCGGCAACAAGCCAAAAAATCGAGCTTCTTTACCAATCAATAATTCCAAAGGGTTAAACTTAGTCATACGATTAATCGTGCCATTCATTGCTAGCTGCACTTCAGCCAACGCATCCTGCCATGATCTCTGACTAGACTCGGCTTCTATTTTAGGAATAGGATGCAGCTCAGTCTGCACTTTTCCCGCTAGTGGCTTAGAAACTTTACATTTAATGCAATCTTCTACGAATCCACGCACACATTTAGACATATTTTCAAACCGATAATAACAATAGACTTTGTCCAGCGTCTTTTCCCATCCAAGATGCATATTAACGTAACTCATTATTCTTTAACTTTACAATTATATCTTGTATCTCAGTATCTCGCTGTTGTTCTGAAACCAACCAATTATCAGATACCTCGGTCAAATTGATTCGTAACTCTGAAATCTTATTCATTACCTTCTGTTGTTCAAGCACTGGATTTCGAGAGAGAAAATCCACATGCGCCATTCTCTCGCCTTTTCTATACTCGTAACTCCGAAACATTTTTATTAAATAACATATCGGCATCCCTAGCCTTGCTCAAACTTTTCTTTGCAACTTACATTTTATGACTTCATTTCTTTTGATCAAACAGTAATCGTATCTCTTGCCACACTTCTTTCTTTTTTTCATTCTTTACCTTACCATTCTCTCTGTTTTGTCTCTAATTTGTCACACTGTCAGGCTCTTGCTGCACTCCTTGCAACGATCTCACGCATCCTCATGCGTCATGGTCCCTCCGGACCCTCATAGCTGTAGCCTTGTGAATAATTAACTCAGAGTCTATGGTCTCTACGAGTGCCTCAGTCGGCGATCTCTCGCAGTGGTCTCTACGAGTGCCTCAGTCGGCGATCTCTCACATTGGTCTCTACGAGTGCCTCAGTCGGCGATCTCTCACATTGATCTCGACGAGTGCCTCAGTCGGCGATCTCTCGCATTGGTCTGCGTCTACCTCAACAGGCATCGACCATAACTATTCGTGGGCCTACTATACGTTCTCTTGCTTGTCAAAGATCTCAACACATATCGGTCACCATCAAGCTTTTCTGCCATTACATATGGCCCCCAAACCTTGGGTTTAGCTTTGTTTGATGCCGCTCTTCACTCTTGAGCAAGACATGGTCGCCTACATTGAATCTTATTTCTTATATTAAATCTTTTTTTTTATTTATAAAATTAAAATTACAAATCTTTACGTAGCTAGAATTTGCCACTCATAAGCACAGCACCACTAATTCTTCCTTCCATGAATACATCCGCTAATCCCTCTTTCAATATGGAATCAAAAAAAGTATGGAACGGACTCACCGGTTGAACTTCTTACTATTCCTAATGGTGGAGCTACAGTACAGATGTCAACACGTTTCTCGGTTACTTGGTCGTTTCCTCGTGATCGTCCTTTTGGACAGGCGGATGCGAAGTGCCCAAGCTCGTCGCATTTGAAACATTTGACTGTTAATAGGTCTTCTTCCTTGATTTTGTGACCTCTGCCGAGCACGACATTCAAAATATTTCCATTCATTCAACACTTTCCACCATAATTGCATTCCACTTGAGAGAGATACTTTGACTTTTTACGCTCCGGGTCTGTTGTAGATGCGTCGTCATCAAGGTTCCGTTTTTTAAAAGTGTGCGCTTGTAGTTGTTGTTGCATGTCATTTCGAGTTTTAATATTGTTTGTAAAAACCCAGCGCGACAATTTGTCATCAATTTGTGCCATGTGAGCCAGAGTAAGTGAAACCGCAATTTCCTCCAGATCAATAGATTTAAATTTGGACATAAGTAAGGTGACGATTCGGCTTCCATATTCGGTGTAACTTTCTCCAGACTTTGGTCGCCCGTTCAAAATTTTCATCAGTGCGGCTGCAGACGTTTCGATGCCAACAAAGCGTTGAACAAAGTGTTCTTTAAATTGTGGCCATGTGATGCCAGAAAAGCATATTTGGGACAGCCATTGTGATGCACTTCCCTCTAGCGCCACTGTTGTACACCAAGCTGAGGCATCTGCACCAGCTCCCTCAGGATGAAACTTTGGGAGAGTTATATGTTTTCCCTTTTCATCAGTTGCCGATGCCTTTGGTGTCTGCATATTTTTGATGATCTCCATTAGGTTGTTGTTTTGCACTTGTAAAGCTGCCAGGTATGCATCGGTGATATTTGTAGGCAAAGCAGATCCCACTTCTGATGTCGCAGCGTTGGCATTTTCTTGCTCCTGATCTTCCATATTGGAAAATAAACCTTTCGACAGCGCGACAACGCCGTCGCCTCACTCGTAACGGTACTTTGGCGCCAGTCATATTCTACGTTGTAGTCAAATTCTAAGAATGTCCTCACGATATACCAAACTCATTGCGCAGCTGCGTCTTGCAAGCACAGTGGTCAAACCATGCTAATAATATGACAGACACGTACAGTGGTCAAAAGACATTCGTAATGCGACATATATAATACTTACCAAATACTATTTTTGCATCCATTTCCATGCCTATTTCGTTGCGGTGGTCCTCTGAAACAAATCTCGGACCGGCGCACCTGGCTGAAAGACCGAGCTACAATCCTCACTGACGACTTCTCTGCCACAACGAGACGAACTCCACCACCATAATGCCAGCAGCTCTACAAAAACGCAATGACAGCTGCGCGGGATTACATCTTGCCACTGACGATACAACGGATCTTCACCAAATGACGGCTGCGCGGGATGTTGCAACCGAGAACAAATCACCTGCTACGCCGGCCGAACATAATTGTTGCAAGTGGCCCACTCTCAGCGGCCGCAACAGATTACAGCCAACTTACAACAAAATCTCACCTGTAATGACTCCTAAGGCTCCTCAGCGACTCGATGCTTCCGTCCTTCTGGCGGGGGTACCTGAAAGAAACAAATTGTACAATGTTAGTCTCAAATTTCAATGTTTTTTGCAAAATCACTACAATTTATTAATGTAAACAAAAAATGCAAGACGATAATGTTACCAGTCCATGTCATTGTCTGAAATACAAGCCTACAAAAATACTGACTACAAATTAATACTAACTATGTCCAAGCGCCAAACTCCCCCCAAGCTATGTTAAACTCCAAAATTCAAATAATTGTACCTACATATTGTGTGGCGCCCAGACTGAAGCCCGGTCTGGCATCACGGCGAAAACAGGTACTAACGCCAAGGCAGCCGCATTTCTTCAGATAACACGCGCTACTACCATTTAATCAGTGCTTTGGATGCTGATATTATGACTGAAGTATCTGATGTTCTGGCGCAACCCTCGGAAGTAAACAAATACGAGCACCTGAAGGAGATTATTATCGAGCGATTTACGGAATCGCCGGACAGACAGTTGCAGCGCGCTTTACTGGAGCTTGACCTTGGGGAAAAGAAGCCCTTGCAGCTCGTTCGGCAAATGACAACACTTGCTGATGGTCGCGCGTCTGCAGACGCCTTGCGAGTCCGCTGGCTCTCTCAGCTACCGCAGCACTTTGGAAGAGCAAACTGCACTCGCTGACGATCTCATGGAAGAGGAATCGGGTTCTTTTGTCCTGGCTGCTGGGTCCTCCTCGGCACAATTCAGAGGTAACACCCGCGAATACGCGCCGGCTGCTGGCACAAGTGTCGACTTGAAACGCGACATCGCTGCCATCAAGGCCTCTTTAACACTTCTGCAGAACATGCAGCCGCCCAGCCATTCTCGCTCAGCCGATCGCAACCAGCAGCAACTCCGAGCACCACGTGTCTGCTTTTATCATGCCAAATTCGGACCTAATGCACGAAAATGCTCCTCGCCCTGTGCCTGGGTGCCACAGCAGGGAAACTAAAGAAGCTGTCAGCTGTTCAGGCGACTGGTGACAGCAGACCTCCAAGCACTCGCCTCTTAAAGGAGTACCGACTTCACATAATCGATCGTAATACCCACATAAAATTCCTTATCGACTCCGGATCAGTCATCTCACTTATACCTGTTTCGATAATCAAGGGATTGCATCGTCGCAAAGACGACTTCAAACTCTACGCGGCCACGTCTATAATTGATACCTACGGCACGCTAAATCTAACTTTTGGTCTCAAACTACGGCGTAACTTTACCTGGTCGTTTGTCGTTGCGAACGTCCAATCAGCAATCATCGGAGCAGATTTCCTCACGCACCACGGCCTCATCCTCGACCTCAAGGGTAAACCCCTTATGGATCCCTCAAAAGCTGTTTCGACCAAAGGAGAATCAATTTCTACAATCAACGTGCAAAGTTCCAGTGGAATAGATCGCCCGAACTTCAATCTTTTTAGTCGCTTTGTGCAGATCACACGTCCTAATGTGCCTTTAGCAACCCGCATTCATAACGAGGTTGCGCATTGCATTCAAACAACTGGCCCACCTGTTTTCGACAAGCCAAGACGGCTTACAGGCGAAAAATTAAAAGCGGCACGCCGAGATTTCGATCTCTTACTCCAGCAACGAGTGATTCGTCCCTCCAGCAGTCAATGGGCCAGTCCTATTCATTTGGTCCCCAAGGGGAGCAACGAATGGCGTACTACTGAGGATTATCGCAAACTTAATGCGTCCACTATTCCAGATCGCTATCCGATTCCCCATGGGGAAGACATTCTTCAACGTCTGCATGGATGCTCGGTTTTCTCCACAATCGATTTGGTGCGTGCCTACCACCAGATCCCAGTCGCTCCAGATGATATTCCGAAAACAGCCGTCACTACACCGTTCGGCCTTTTCGAGTTTGTCGGCATGCCAGCCGGACTCCGCAATGCAGCGCAAACCTTACAGCGCCACATGGACAACCTGCTTCGTGGCATTCCATTCGTAGGATGCTATATGGACGACATCATCATGTTCTCCACAACGCATGAGGAGCATTTGAAGCACCTCCATACAATCTTTGAGATTTTGCAGAGGAACCACCTCCAAATTAACCCTAAAAAGTGACAATTTGGTAAAAGTGAGGTTATTTTCTTAGGGTTCCAAGTCAACCCAAACGCAGCTCAGGCTCAAATCCCGCTCACAGACTACCTAAAAGGCGCAAACAAAAATGACAAGCGCGAAATAGCCTGGACCGGCCCTGCGGAGAGTGCATTCCAGGCCTGCAAGCAAGGAATTTTACGTGCCACGTGCTCTTCGTTCCTTTCTCCATCGGCTCACCTCGCCCTTAAAACGGACGCCTCCGATACAGCGATCGGTGCTGCTCTCGAACAACTAGTCGGCAACGTTTGGCGTCCCATCGGGTTTTTCTCGCGGAAACTATCTCCGGCAGAGCAAGGCTACAGAACGTATGATCGCGAGCTCCTGGCTATTTTCGCTGGTATCATTCATTTCAAGCACATTCTAGAGGGTCGTCCATTCATCATCCAAGCCGACCATAAACCATTACAATAGGCTTTCAGGCAGAAAGCAAGCAAAGCATCGCCTCGACAACTCCGCCAATTGGATTTTATCTCCCAATTCTCAACGGAGATAGTGTACAATCCCGGGGAAAACAACGCGGTGGCAGACGCCCTCTCACGCATCAACACCATAAGCATGCCGTCTAGCTTTAGTGCTCAAGCGATATTCGAGGCCCAAAAAACCGACGATGAAATGGCTGAGCTCTCTTCCAGCGGCCGCAACAGATTACAGCCAACAAAATCTCACCTGTAATGACTCCTAAGGCTCCTCAGCGACTCGATGCTTCCGTCCTTCTGGCGGGGGTACCTGAAAAGAAACAAATTGTACAATGTTAGTCTCAAATTTCAATGTTTTTTGCAAAATCACTACAATTTATTAATGTAAACAAAAAATGCAAGACGATAATGTTACCAGTCCATGTCATTGTCTGAAATACAAGCCTACAAAAATACTGACTACAAATTAATACTAACTATGTCCAAGCGCCAAACTCCCCCAAGCTATGTTAAACTCCAAAATTCAAATAATTGTACCTACATATTGTGTGGCGCCCAGACTGAAGCCCGGTCTGGCATCACGGCGAAAACAGGTACTAACGCCAAGGCAGCCGCATTTCTTCAGATAACACGCGCTACTACCATTTAATCAGTGCTTTGGATGCTGATATTATGACTGAAGTATCTGATGTTCTGGCGCAACCCTCGGAAGTAAACAAATACGAGCACCTGAAGGAGATTATTATCAAGCGATTTACGGAATCGCCGGACAGACAGTTGCAGCGCGCTTTACTGGAGCTTGACCTTGGGGAAAAGAAGCCCTTGCAGCTCGTTCGGCAAATGACAACACTTGCTGATGGTCGCGCGTCTGCAGACGCCTTGCGAGTCCGCTGGCTCTCTCAGCTACCGCAGCACTTTGGAAGAGCAAACTGCACTCGCTGACGATCTCATGGAAGAGGAATCGGGTTCTTTTGTCATGGCTGCTGGGTCCTCCTCGGCACAATTCAGAGGTAACACCCGCGAATACGCGCCGGCTGCTGGCACAAGTGTCGTGGACGACTTGAAACGCGACATCGCTGCCATCAAGGCCTCTTTAACACTTCTGCAGAACATGCAGCCGCCCAGCCATTCTCGCTCAGCCGATCGCAACCAGCAGCAACTCCGAGCACCACGTGTCTGCTTTTATCATGCCAAATTCGGACCTAATGCACGAAAATGCTCCTCGCCCTGTGCCTGGGTGCCACAGCAGGGAAACTAAAGAAGCTGTCAGCTGTTCAGGCGACTGGTGACAGCAGACCTCCAAGCACTCGCCTCTTAAAGGAGTACCGACTTCACATAATCGATCGTAATACCCACATAAAATTCCTTATCGACTCCGGATCAGTCATCTCACTTATACCTGTTTCGATAATCAAGGGATTGCATCGTCGCAAAGACGACTTCAAACTCTACGCGGCCACGTCTATAATTGATATATAACGCTAGATCTAACTTTTGGTCTCCAATCAGCAATCATCGGAGCACATTTCCTCACGCACCACGGCCTCATCCTCGACCTCAAGGGTAAACGCCTTATGGATCCCTCAAAAGCTGTTTCGACCAAAGGAGAATCAATTTCTACAATCAACGTGCAAAGTTCCAGTGGAATAGATCGCCCGTACTTCAATCTTTTTAGTCGCTTTGTGCAGATCACACGTCCTAATGTGCCTTTAGCAACCCGCATTCATAACGAGGTTGCGCATTGCATTCAAACAACTGGCCCACCTGTTTTCGACAAGCCAAGACGGCTTACAGGCGAAAAATTAAAAGCGGCACGCCGAGATTTCGATCTCTTACTCCAGCAACGAGTGATTCGTCCCTCCAGCAGTCAATGGGCCAGTCCTATTCATTTGGTCCCCAAGGGGAGCAACGAATGGCGTACTACTGAGGATTATCGCAAACTTAATGCGTCCACTATTCCAGATCGCTATCCGATTCCCCATGGGGAAGACATTCTTCAACGTCTGCATGGATGCTCGGTTTTCTCCACAATCGATTTGGTGCGTGCCTACCACCAGATCCCAGTCGCTCCAGATGATATTCCGAAAACAGCCGTCACTACACCGTTCGGCCTTTTCGAGTTTGTCGGCATGCCAGCCGGACTCCGCAATGCAGCGCAAACCTTACAGCGCCACATGGACAACCTGCTTCGTGGCATTCCATTCGTAGGATGCTATATGGACGACATCATCATGTTCTCCACAACGCATGAGGAGCATTTGAAGCACCTCCATACAATCTTTGAGATTTTGCAGAGGAACCACCTCCAAATTAACCCTAAAAAGTGACAATTTGGTAAAAGTGAGGTTATTTTCTTAGGGTTCCAAGTCAACCCAAACGCAGCTCAGGCTCAAATCCCGCTCACAGACTACCTAAAAGGCGCAAACAAAAATGACAAGCGCGAAATAGCCTGGACCGGCCCTGCGGAGAGTGCATTCCAGGCCTGCAAGCAAGGAATTTTACGTGCCACGTGCTCTTCGTTCCTTTCTCCATCGGCTCACCTCGCCCTTAAAACGGACGCCTCCGATACAGCGATCGGTGCTGCTCTCGAACAACTAGTCGGCAACGTTTGGCGTCCCATCGGGTTTTTCTCGCGGAAACTATCTCCGGCAGAGCAAGGCTACAGCACGTATGATCGCGAGCTCCTGGCTATTTTCGCTGGTATCATTCATTTCAAGCACATTCTAGAGGGTCGTCCATTCATCATCCAAACCGACCATAAACCATTACAATAGGCTTTCAGGCAGAAAGCAAGCAAAGCATCGCCTCGACAATTCCGCCAATTGGATTTTATCTCCCAATTCTCAACGGAGATAGTGTACAATCCCGGGGAAAACAACGCGGTGGCAGACGCCCTCTCACGCGTCAACACCATAAGCATGCCGTCTAGCTTTAGTGCTCAAGCGATATTCGAGGCCCAAAAAACCGACGATGAAATGGCTGAGCTCTCTTCCAGCGGCCGCAACAGATTACAGCCAACTTACAACAAAATCTCACCTGTAATGACTCCTAAGGCTCCTCAGCGACTCGATGCTTCCGTCCTTCTGGCGGGGGTACCTGAAAAGAAACAAATTGTACAATGTTAGTCTCAAATTTCAATGTTTTTTGCAAAATCACTACAATTTATTAATGTAAACAAAAAATGCAAGACGATAATGTTACCAGTCCATGTCATTGTCTGAAATACAAGCCTACAAAAATACTGACTACAAATTAATACTAACTATGTCCAAGCGCCAAACTCACCCCAAGCTATGTTAAACTCCAAAATTCAAATAATTGTACCTACATATTGTGTGGCGCCCAGACTGAAGCCCGGTCTGGCATCACGTTGAAAACAGGTACTAACGCCAAGACCTTTCCTGGAGGACGATATCTTCTGATACCGTCAGACTGGAGACATTGCAACTTCAGCTCCGCCGCGCAACAAGCTTACGGCATAAAACAACAATGTATTGTACTTAGTAATTAAATAAAACGGTAACTACATAAGTTACCATATTGGTGACCCCCAATAAGCAAAATGCAGAACACCGTTGATTGTTTGCCTGCACCGCCAACTTCGCCTGACTCTGGTGAAATTCAACGCGGCAACAGCGCAGGCACCGGTATTCCTGTCGTCGAGTCGGTTGCCACCATCAAGCTACCGCCATTTTGGAAGCAAAATGTGCGGTTATGGTTTGTGCAGATCGAAGCGCAATTTCAATGCAGCCGCATTTCTTCAGATAACACGCGCTACTACCATTTAATCAGTGCTTTGGATGCTGATATTATGACTGAAGTATCTGATGTTCTGGCGCAACCCTCGGAAGTAAACAAATACGAGCACCTGAAGGAGATTATTATCAAGTTGCAGCGCGCTTTACTGGAGCTTGACCTTGGGGAAAAGAAGCCCTCGCAGCTCCTTCGGCAAATGACAACACTTGCTGATGGTCGCGCGTCTGCAGACGCCTTGCAAGTCCGCTGGCTCTCTCAGCTACCGCAGCACGTACAACGGGGCTTGAAGCTCCTACGCTCAGCAACTTTGGAAGAGCAAACTGCACTCGCTGACGATATCATGGAAGAGGAATCGGGTTCTTTTGTCATGGCTGCTGGGTCCTCCTCGGCACAATTCAGAGGTAACAACCGCGAATACGCGCCGGCTGCTGGCACAAGTGTCGTGGACGACTTGAAACGCGACATCGCTGCCATTAAGGCTGCTGGCACAAGTGTCGTGGACGACTTGAAACGCGACATCGCTGCCATTAAGGCCGATCGCAACCAGCAGCAACTCCGAGCACCACGTGTCTGCTTTTATCATGCCAAATTCGGACCTAATGCACGAAAATGCTCCTCGCCCTGTGCCTGGGTGCCACAGCAGGGAAACTAAAGAAGCTGTCACCTGTTCAGGCGACTGGTGACAGCAGACCTCCAAGCAGTCGCCTCTCAAAGTAGTACCGACTTCACATAATCGATCGATATACCCACATAAAATTCCTTATCGACTCCGGATCAGTCATCTCACTTATAGCTGTTTCGATAATCAAGGGATTGCATCGTCGCAAAGACGACTTCAAACCCTACGCGGCCAACACGTCTATAATTGATACCTACGGCACGCTAAATCTAACTTTTGGTCTCAACCTATGGCGTAACTTCACCTGGTCGTTCGTCGTTTGTAACGTGTAACGAATAAAAATGGTGAAAGACTGGAGAACCTGTACTTGCGGGCGCACGCTTTAGAGGCCGGCTCTAGCTCATGGCAATGGGTGTGGTGGTCTTGCTTGTACAGAGCTCTTTCGTTACAGACAACAATTAATAAGATTAAGAAATTGAGCGTGCTTGCAACAACAACTAAATGAAGGAGCTAGAATACATAATCGGAGGAAGCAAATTAATACCTTCGGAAGCGGACAGTTCTAGAAAGGGAGGAAAGTTTGAGAATTTTTCGCCTGCGAAGCACTGGTGGAATCGTGTTCGCGCATTGCCCCACCCTACCTTAGACCACTTTCCTTAAGAGCATGGCTCTAGTGGCCCCTTTAGTGCCCTACGTCAGGAGAGACATCAGCCGAGTCAGTATTTAGGTTTTTTTTTAGCAATTCATATTTTCAAAATCAATCAATGCTTAATAATTAGTAACAATATTTATATTTAAATATAAGTACATTCTAAAGGAACCAAGTAAATAAAAAACACAGACTAGTGTAACTCCTAAGAATCTAACGCAAGGTTTTTCTCTCAGTTGCGAGATCAGAAAAGTTAGTTCAATTCGATGTTCGAGATCATTACAATTAAAAGTTAACAATACTAGTGGCTAAATATATTTTCAGAAAGGAACAAAGATTTCATTTAAATTTTCAATAATTTTTGTTCTCTCTTTAATCTTATTCTGGGAATTATTAATTTTATTTATTTTTTGAGTTTTCTTTATAACGAATCTTTAGCGAGAAGCAAAATTAATTCTGTTTAAGAGAGAGACGCAAGAAAATACGGATAGATTTTTTTTTCTTTTTTATATTTCAAATGGCTGCTCTCGCCGGTAGGTTAGATCACTTACTATATAGAAATTTTAATCGCTAATAAGAATTCAATTTAAATCATAGAAAAATTATTAAACAGTATGACCGAGTTTCCTACTCGAGTACATATTCTTATAGCTTAACGTTAATCTTAAACTACATAGGAAAAATCTTAATTTCTTCCACTTTATGTCCAAGATGGCGATCAGGTTGAATTAATATTTCGCGCACCACTATAGGCGAAGGAACGCCGTATTTTCAATATTTCGCGCGACAAAAGATTCCGTATAACCGCAATTTAAAATTTTTCCGACGCACTTTCGCAACTTGACGCGTTGACTGTTCAGATCGAAAAGAAGGCCAACCGGAAACATTAGTCCAGGCGTAGGCCATCGGCGGAAACCACGATCAGCTGAACAACACTATTTCTCCGATAACCGAATTATACCAAACTTATCGGGTGCAGCTAATAAGGGTTGCATCCAGTCTGGTATATTCTAGCTACTTCTTGCTACATCTAGTAAGACCTCACTTTACTGTGTCACAGCTGACCGCCCTATCGATTATTCATCGAGATTTTTCTCACCCCCTGCTTCAGTCGCCTCTACAAATCCCCCCCGCCACACTCAGACTAGGGTACGCATAGACACACTAGGCTTAGACCGACTGGAAGCACCTTACTGCCGAATGTCCTTGGCATGATAGGTACCAACAGCTCGTCCTTGGAGATCCTCCAGCTCGTAATACGCGTTGCCGATCTTCTTCCGAACTCGAGACTTCAAGAACGTCGGTCCAAACTTGGCGTTGAAACCGGTTTGGAAGCAGCTTGGCTTGAAATTCCGCCGATAAACTTCTTGCCCTTCGACAAACGATACCACACGAGAACGGATATTATACCGCTTCTCGTTCTCGTTATGCTTGTTTCTCATCTGATCAACAGCTTACTTCCGCATTATCTCGAAAGACTCGTGCCGGTCGAACTTTAGAGAACGATCGTCCAGAAGATTTAGGCGTCTGATCAAGGAATACGTCGACCCTGACGTAATCATGTGCTGCCCAAATACCATATAATAGGGACTGGTACCAATGCTAGAATGCACCGCCGACCTCAACGCACAACATATTCGGCTGAGAAACTCGTCCCAGTCCTTCTGGTCGAGACGCAGATAGGCCCTGATTGCAGCAATTACTGATCTGTTCACGCGCTCCGAAGCATTTGCCTGAGGCGAGTGAACAGCGGTCAGCGTGTGCTTAACGCCGTACTGCTCCATAAGTTTCTGGAACGTCCTAGCTCGAAATTGGGAACCATTGTCAGACAGTATCACTTCGTGCACTCCGTACTTTATGACGACGCTGGAATCAATCTTCTTTACGGGTTTCAAGAACACGTATTTCGAAAAATGATCCAGGGCAATAAAGATTCCTATGTTGCCGCTCCTTGACCTAGGATACGGTCCGAGAAAATCAATGAACAAACGCTGGAAGAACCGCTGAGACTCAGGAGCTTTTCCCAATGGTGGTCTGAGAGTGAAATTTGGAGATTTTGTACTCTTACAAACCTCACACGCACTAATATAAGCCCTCACGTCCGAAACGAGACCGGGCCAGAAGTAATATCGCCGAATTCTTTCCAAGGTTTTGTGTATGCCACCATGCGCAGCTAACGGACTATCGTGCGCGCGAGCCAGAATCTTCGATACTAACTCTTTGGGGACCCAAAGTTTACAGGCGTATTCGTCATGCATTCGTTCTCCAGTCAGGTGCTCGGCTTTTCTATATAAAAACCCGCTCTCCACCTTGAGATCCGGAAAATTCGAGGTATTTTCCTTTACGGTCTCTACCAACTTTACGTAGTCACCTGACTGGAAAAATTCAGAATCGAAATCAAAAATTAAGTCCTCTTGCAAGTCCACCGCGGCTACAATCTCTTCGTTTACACGAGACAATGTATCCGCCGACAATGTATCAGCTTCTTCGAAACGAAAGCGATAGGACGCTCGTCACCTTCTTCAGACACTTGTACCAGCACGGTGCCCACGCCCGACTTGCTAGCGTCGCAATGTATGGCAAACGGCTTTGCAAAATCCGGACTACACAGGACTGGAGCTTTGCTAAGACACTCCTTGAGCTTGCTGAATGCTTCAATTGCCTCCTTCGTTAGTGCAAACTTCCGCTTCGTGGTCATCAAGTCAGTCAATGGTGCAGAAAGTGTCGCGAAGTTTGCGACGAATTTCCTTTACCATCCGCACAATCCCATGAAACTGCGCAAGCCTTTCAAACTTTTAGGCAATGGAAAATTGGTAATCGCGGCCACCTTTTCAGGGTCTTTTTTTTTTTTTTTTTATTAATCGACTTACGGTAGGAAAATTAAAATCTTCTAAAGATACCACCTACTGTCCGTAGGTGGCATGCACGATTCATAAGCCCTATTAGAATTATGCCTACGTACTAAAACAAAAACCTCCGCGTGCTCTTCAGTCCTTACTCGCTCACCGGGACTGCCAGTCAAGGTATGACTTCGGTGAGCGGGATGTGAGGCCAGGTCGCACTCCCTGCCTTCAGTGTAGTCCATGGGGGCTCCTCCTTCCACCCTTTAGTTGATTATTACGACGAGCCGGGAACTCTGGGGTAGAATTCTTCGCCCGCCGTCACCCAGGACGCCAGTTTGGGCTTAGACACGCTTCATCATATTAATAATGAGGCTGTGTCCCAGCTCCCAAGCCTCGCTGTTCGCCAGCATAGCCGCGAACAAGCCACTAGGGCTGAACGGAGTACCTGCCAGCGTCTTTAGCTGCTCCCTCTCCGCCGTGAACCTGGAGCAGTGCATTAGCACATGTTCTGCTGTTTCCTCACCGTCGACACAGAACATGCATCGAGCTGTCTCTACGTGACGGAACCGTAGTAGGTAGGCCCGGAAGCAGCCATGGTCCGTAAGAAACTGGGTTAGGTGGTAGTCCAAGCATTTGTGCTGGCACTCTGCCCAAACTGTCAACTCAGGGATGAGCTGATGGGTCCACCTCCCCCGTCGCGAAGTTTGCCATCTGCTCTGCCATTCACCTGTTAGCCACTCGTGTGCCTCTTGCTTAGAAGCGCCACTTCGCATTAGGCTGAGAGCCTTGATCTCCAGATCAATTGGCGGCAGGCCTGCAAGGGCTAGCGCCGCGTCCTCGGATATGGTCCTGAAACCTCTAATGAGCCTGAGGGCCATTGACCGAAGCACCGAACGAGCTCCTTTCAGGTATGAGCCCCTGCTAGTGGCATTGCTCCAGATTGGTGCAGCGTATAACAGAGAAGCCTTTGCTACTGACACCAGCAGTTTCCTGGCCGGGTGTCTTGGGCCTCCGACGTTGGGCATAAGCCTAGCCAACGAAGAGGCTGTGACTGCTGCCTTCTTGCTGGCGTAGCTTGCGTGGTCCTTGAATGATAGTCTGCGATCTATCATTACCCCCAGGTACTTTAGGGACTCTTGAGAGGTCACCTGTGTGCCATTGACGGAGACCAGCATGTTCTCCACCTTTTTTCTGCTGCTGAGAAGGACTGCTTCGGTCTTGTGAGCCGCTATTGCTAGCCCGGCTTTCTCGAGCCACAGGATGGCAGCACCGATCGTAGAGTTGCATTTGTCCTCCAACCCTGCGATTGTTTTAGAGACAGCTGTGATTGCCACATCGTCAGCAAAACAGTGCAGCTCTACTCCTACGGGCCTGTTGATGCCCAAGATCCCATCGTACATAATGTTCCATAGGATTGGTCCAAGTACCGATCCTTGGGGAACACCTGCCGAAACTCGGTATCTTTTTGGGCCATCTTCAGTATCATACCATAGGACCCGATCCCTAAAGTAGCTGCCAACGACTATCCTTAGGTACTCCGGGATTCCCATGCGGTTCATGGCTGCGAGTATTACGGGCCATCTGGCGGTGTTAAATGCGTTCCTTACGTCCAGAGTCACTATAGCGCAGTATTCCTTCCTGCCCCCTAACCATCTATCACCAGATAGAGCGGTCTTGGCGATGTTACTAACGGCCGAAAGAGCGTCCAGTGTGCTCTTTCCTTTCCGGAAGCCATATTGATGGCTTCCCAGGCCGTTGGTGCTCTCGGTGATTGCCTCTATTCTAGTATACAGGATACGTTCGAATAGTTTTCCTACTATATCCAGTAGGCATAGAGGGCGGTAGCTGTTTGCAGCATGTGCTGGTCCCTTGCCTTTCGGCAACAGGACTAGCTTCTGGCTTTTCCACCTTGTTGGGAAGATTCCATCCAGAAGGCATTGCTGGAAGGTGGCCCTGAAGATTTCAGGTCTACCCAGCGCCACTGCTTTTATAACAGCTCCAGGAATACCGTCTAGTCCAGGGGCTTTGTTCGGTTTGATGCGCTTGGCTGCCTCGACGACTTCAAGTACAGTGACGCACTGGAAATCTGGGACAGGGGCTGCCTCTGTTGGCCTCCATAGAGTGGGTTGCTTTGGGAATAGCTCCCCTACTATGTTAGCCAGGACCACCGGGTCGGATGGGGTTGCCGCTCTCCTCCTTAGCTTGTTGGTAACGAGTTTGTAGGCGAGGCCCCAGGTATCGCTGTCTACGCCATCCTGCAGCTCCTTAAACGACCGCGCTTTGGCAGCCGCGATCCCGTGCTTGAACTCAAGGCGTTTCCTTCTGAAAGCCTCTAAGAGTTCCGCGTGGTGGGTACTGCCTCTGGCTCGTTGCGCCGTTCTCCTAGCCCTGAGGCAATCAGACCTTAGTTGGCTTAGGGAGGCACTCCACCAGTAAACGGGTGGTTTGCGCTGTGCCTTATTTTTCCTAGGCATGGTTGCGTCGCAGATTCCTTCGAGCATAAACATGAGGCCTGCCGCCATACTCTCTGCGTCCCCATTTGGGATTTCCAGGGAATTGATCTGATAGGCCAGCATGGCCTCATCGATCTTCCTGGTGTCCCATGCTTTCCCGGCTGTTCTGCTCTGCCGTCTCCTGGGCATGCCCTCTGGGGAGAGACTGAAAGAGATCAGGGCGTGGTCGCTCAGCGTCATGACGTCATGGACCATCCAGTTGTTGATGTCCACTAGCCCTCTGCTGACAAAGGTAACGTCAATAAAGGACGTACCCCTATCATTGTTGAACGTCGGCTTCCGTCCGTCGTTCAGCAGTATAAGGTCCAGCATTCCCATGGCGTCAATCACAGCTCGGCCTCTGGCGTTGGATGTCCTGCTGCCCCATTCCACTGCCCAGGCATTAAAGTCGCCGGCAACGACCTTCGGGCTTCGCCCTCTCGCATGGTCCACGAGCGCCTCCAGGAACTCCTCGAACTGATCGGGGGTGTCGCTCGGCGGAGCGTAGCAGCTGTACATGTGCACGTGATTTAGCTTCGCATAAGCGATACCCCGCATAGGTAAAGCAGCCAGTTCCTGGACGTGGAGAGAGCTGCAGCATTTGATAGCTGCTTTACCTGACTCGTCAAGAATCATGGATGATTCTCCACTACCAGAGACGTAGGGTTCGCTTAGGAGCATGATGTCTACATTGCGCTCAGCCGCAGTCTGGGCCAGGAGGCTCTGAGCTGCTGCGCAATGATTGACATTGAGCTGTACTACGCTAATGTGGGCGTGCATTAAGGTGGCTCTTGGCTTCTTTCAGGGTCGCTCTGTAGGTCGGGCACGCAAAGCTACCCGTCGGGTGGTTTCTGTCCACCTCGCTGCTGCAGATCAGGCATTTTGGTGCTGCAACGCACCCCTTTGCCTTGTGCCCACGCTCACCGCATCTAAGACAGCAGTCTGCCCTGTCGGTGTCCTTGCAGGTTGCTGATCGATGTCCATAGCCCAAACACCTGTAGCATCTCGTTGGTCGGACGTCCTGGGTGAAACGACATCTTGACCATCCAACGATTACGGTTCCCTGTTTAAGGACCGGTATCGCCACATTCGCGTTCAGCAGCACTGAGGCTATCTGCGTGCCATCCCGCATTCTGCGAAGGCCCCTGATGTCTTCAGGGTTTATCTGCAGACCCTGGAATTGGGCGACCATGCAGCTGTGGAGCTCATCTGCTGTCGTAGCCTCGTCCAATCCGCTGCAAGATAGAGCTATTTTTTGCGCTCCCGTGCGCACAGAGGCCAAGTCATTGAGCGCCGCTTCCAGGTCGCTCTTAAACTTGGGGACGCTTTCCGAAGCTTTCCCATCTACCTCAAGCAACAGCTCACCTTTCTGCGTTCTCCGGATTTTTCGTACGTGGCTACCCAGATCGCTAAGGCTCGGGTCCGATCTTAGCTTCCGAAGCATCTCTGCGTACGAAGCCTCTCCTGTCTTTTTTACAATGAGAGCCTCCGGTTTTTTACGCAGGCGCGTAGGCTTCACCTTGGTCCACTCTGCACCCGTGCTAGCATTCTTGGCGACAGATGCGTAGCTGCCTGGCTTGGACTCGTTAGTTCTGGATGGCGCCTTTTCTACACCGTTGCCACCCAACGTAGGGTTGCTCGGCTTGGTCGCCTGGGCGTTTGGCACTTGCACCTTGGGTACCTGCGCCTTTTTAGGAACCTTTTTCGAAGGCTTTTGTACTTCCGTCTGGGTAGCACTGCTCTTCAAGCGGTGCTCGCTAGACGTACCTTCGTACAGCTCTATCGCCCTGGTGTTAAGGGCTGAGAGTTCGGACGCTATGCCCTTTGTCTCTCGTGTCACGTGCCGTTGGGTCTCGAAAGCGGATAGCAGGATGTTTATCTTGCCATTCATCCTGGTGAGAATGCCCCTCAGGTCCTCGTTCTGGAGAGCCGTGGTTAGGTCCGAAGACCGATGAGGGGAACCAGCTGGGGACTTCCCTCCCGTCTTTTGCGATGGCACGGCGATGTGGTCCATCAACTTCTGACTTGTCGCGGTCGTAGATGCTGTAGGAGCCAAGTTATCCACCTCTACAGCATCGCTGCAGTCGCTAGTCAACGGCGGCTGGGAGCCTGCATGCTCACCCCTCGCCACCGACGGGACTGGGATTCCGTCACCATGGGACGGGTTACCGACTCCTCTGGTGGGTGATCTCGAAAGTCGGGAGCTCCTCCTGAACGGGTCGTTGCGATCAGGGGGACTGCCCCCCACTGAGCTGTCCATCAACTGGGGGATGGCCTAAGGTTACCTAGGCGAAGCACCAGCCTTAGAAAGGGGTTCCCACGTAGGCCACGGATTTCCCCCTGGCTTTTACTGATGGAGGTTTGTACCGCCTCGTCTCGGACACCAGAGCCTCTGCTTAGGCACCAGAACGGTGAGAGGATGATTATTGGTCTGTCCGCGACCTTTGTGCCTTTTCCCCTTTCTTAACGACTTGTGCTCTCCCAGTAAACAGGTTTCAGGGTCTGTGCGAATTCCACTGTCTCCGATAATGTGGCCCAAATAGCGTACTCGTCGCATACAAAAGTGACTTTTGGCAACGTTTAGTGTTAAGCCCGCGCGCTTTATCTGCAGGGCTAACTCCCTCAGTATATTCAAATGGCTCTCAAAGCAAGAAGATACTACCAGTAGGTCGTCTAAATAGATAAAAACCTCGCTTCTCAAATGAGCCGGCACTACTTTGTCCATCAACCGTGACATGGTGCTCGTGGCGTTACACAACCCGAACGGCATGACTTTAAACTGATATAACGGTCTACCCGGGACGGTAAAAGCTGTTTTGTCCGAGACTTAGGATCCAAAGGGACCTGCCAATATGCATCCTTCAGATCTAGGCTCGATATTTACTCGGCTCTCGGCAAACGACTCAGTATCCCGTTTATTTGGGGTAACGGATATGCATCCTTCTCCGTAAAACTATTAACCTTGCGACAGTCAAGACAAATTCTGACTTTGCCTGGTTTAGTCACCATCACGATCGGCGAAGACCACGCACTCTCAGATTCCTCTATCACCCCTAAGCGTAACATCCGGTCGATTTCCGCATACATTGCTTTTTCGACGGCGGGGGAGACAGGGAAATGCCGTTGCTTCACAGGCCGAGCGGTGCCCACATCGATCGAATGAGAGACCAAATTCGTCTTACCTTACCCTTCCTGGCTAAAGGAAGGAAAACTGTTGATTACATTGGCCAACTTGGCTTGGTCACCTTCACATAATTCGTGCTGATCCACCACCGTTTGCTGGTTGGTCTCAGGCGACAATATCTCAGCTATTTTCAAATTAGCAGGAAGGAGGTCATATAGTTTCCAAAAGTCAATTCCCAAATAGAGATCCTGTTTTAACGATGGCACGACATACAACTTCAAAAGCTTTCTGATGTCACCGTATTCCACTTCTATTTTTAGCAGTCCTACTATACGTTGAGAATTCCCGTCTGCTGTCGCAGCTTCTCCTATTAACGACTTAAACTTCTCGTTTTCCATCGCAGCTTGCACTAACCCTCCTCCAATACAACTAATCGAAGCGCCTGAATCCAACAATCCGTAGACCAGGCGATTCAATAAGCGAATCGGTAAGAACGGTCGAGGGTCTCGAGATCCTGTTGGAATAGAACTGATGTAATCCAAACTGGCTTTACATTTTTTTACGTTCTTCCAGAACAATTTCAAGCGTCGAGCACTACGAGATTTCCGTTTAAGAATTGCAGGAGTTTTTCTGGAATCCGAAATGCAGACGTTTCGTAATTCCGAAATTTTGCTGTGAAGCAGTCTAATAGCCGGTTTAATTGGTACGTCAGGGAGGGGTAGAGCCACACTTTTATCGGTGTTCTCTACTGATCGGTCATTGTCGACTGATTCCTTGCGGCATTCGAAGTCTTCGGTTTGACTGGCAACTTCGACATGCCGACCTTGAAGTTTTTTGAACATTTTCTACAACTTGGTTTGTAGGTGTTTGCTGCACCACACCCGTAACAAAACACTCGTCTTTCGGCTATACATTCTTGGTATCGGTGTCCTTCGACTCGGCAATTCCAACACACTAGGGAAAAAGCTTCGATGTCGTTCTCAGCTTCGTATGTTGACCTCACCTCATCTTCACTCTCGTGACAGACCTCGGAGATCTCGCGTTTAAACGGAGTATCTTTCGCGTAGCTACTGCCTCTTCTGACCTCAGCCAGGAATGCCTCCCTTCGCTTACAAATCTCTCTCAACTCTGACACCGTTCGGACCTCTAAGTTTAGAATTTCGTGGCGGATCTCAGGACGAAGGTTATTTCTTAGCACGCGGACAAGTTTGTTGGCTGTCTAAGGCTGTTCTAGCTGGTCGACTAACTCGGATACCGTGTCGTAGAAACTATCAAAAGTTTCATTTGGTTTTTGTTTGGTATTCCTGATCAGTTCTTCTAAGTCCCCATCGTCGCGACTCTGTCGAAATTGCAGTCGTAGGGCTGTGCAAAACCTCTCCCACAGAATTTCGCCGTTGGCTTTATGATAGCGCCAAAAGAAGTCGTTAGCCTTGCCTTCAAACAATACAATTATGTTCCTACATAACAAGTTGAAATTTCCATTCAACGTCTGCCTTGTAAGCGCTTCGACTCTGTATATAAAGTTGTCCACTGACACTCCTACACCAGAATATTTTATTTTCCAACCATTTAATATGTGGACGACTTTATCTGGCCGATCAAACAAATCGGAAGAAGCGCTTCGTGGCGAAGGAACTGGCGATGCTAAATACTGCCTCTCATAGGCATTTGGGTGATCAGCGGACATTTCACTAGCTGTAACGACTACAGCCGGACTCGGAGTGGTGATAGCGTTTTGTACTAAATCAGCCATCTTCTCGGACAACGTTGCTAGAAGCCTACGCTCCATGGCTAACAAAGCTGCATTAGCACTTACAGCGCTTGAACTAGCTTCATTTGCGTTAGCACCGCTGGCTGATGTCGAAGGACCCCCGTCTACTGGTGCGGCTGGAAGATTTTTAGTCTTACTGCGAGTTTCTCTCCCTACCCTTTCGGACGCTTCGGCTGGAGGCCTACAGGTTAGTTTGCACCTCGGACAGATCTCACTTTTTTTAAAATGATTGCCAATGCACTCCCTGTGAAATTCATGGTGACAGGTTGTCACATACAAATCTTGTGTGCTGATCTCGGCTGCACATAATTTACAAACCGGGCTTGAGACACTAGGAGATTTCCTTGTTGGTGATCGGTCTAACCCCATCATACTTGCAAAAAAAAAAAAATTAAAGGTTCAAAAATAGCGAGCAAAAATAGAAAAAACTTATACGTAAAAATATCAGCGATAAGGTGCGAAAAGATAATAAAACTGAACTCTTGGCTTGATGTCCTGCTTTCGTAAGGCTGTCTATTATTTTGGCTCAAAATTCTCACGAAGGCGTAGAAAGAGTTTCGTTAAAATAAGATATCCCATTTGTTAGACTAAATTTCAACACCACCAGTAGGTGTATCTGTGAAAAAAAAGGACAATCGTCAACTATATGAGGATCTTGCATTTCTCTTGAGTAAAGCAAAGATTTTCCGTCATGTTACGTTAATGATCTTTTTTTTTTAGAATAGCGTTTAGTTAGCTCAAGGAAGTAGATAAAACCCGGACAGAAACCTAACCGAAGTTACTGTTACTCTGTTTTCCTCAGAAAAATCCACATTTCCTTTTGCTACACTTAGGACAATTTTTGGGATCAGTCTTAGTTATGGCCAGTCAGCAATATTAGTATTGACTTGACGTGTACTCCACAACCAATTCTAAACACAAAAATTTTTGGAAGTGAGACGGAAAATGTAAAGAAAGGATTGAAGATATTAATTCGCGAGTCTTAATGAATTTAAAAAAAAACTCACTAAGGCCCCACACGTTGGGCGCCACTTTATCTTATTTATTATTATACTTAACTAAACTGTAACGTGTAACGAATAAAAATGGTGAAAGACTGGAGAACCTGTACTTGCGGGCGCACGCTTTAGAGGCCGGCTCTAGCTCATGGCAATGGGTGTGGTGGTCTTGCTTGTACAGAGCTCTTTCGTTACAGACAAAAATTAATAAGATTAAGAAATTGAGCGTGCTTGCAACAACAACTAAATGAAGGAGCTAGAATACATAATCGGAGGAAGCAAATTAATACCTTCGGAAGCGGACAGTTCTAGAAAGGGAGGAAAGTTTGAGAATTTTTCGCCTGCGAAGCACTGGTGGAATCGTGTTCGCGCATTGCCCCACCCTACCTTAGACCACTTTCCTTAAGAGCATGGCTCTAGTGGCCCCTTTAGGGCCCTACGTCAGGAGAGACATCAGCCGAGTCAGTATTTAGGTTTTTTTTTAGCAATTCATATTTTCAAAACCAATCAATGCTTAATAATTAATAACAATATTTATATCTAAATATAAGTACATACTAAAGGAACCAACTAAATAAAAAATACAGACTAGTGTAACTCCTAAGAATCTAACGCAAGGTTTTTCTCTCAGTTGCGAGATCAGAAAAGTTAGTTCAATTCGATGTTCGAGATCATTACAATTAGAAGCTAACAATACTAGTGGCTAAATATATTTTTAGAAAGGAACAAAGATTTCATTTAAATTTTCAATAATTTTTCTCTTTAATCTTATTTTTGGGAATTATTAATTTTATTTATTTTTTGAGTTTTCTTTATAACGAATCTTTAGCGAGAAGCAAAATTAATTCTGTTTAAGAGAGAGACGCAAGAAAATACGCATAGATTTTTTTTTCTTTTTTATATTTCAAATGGCTGCTCTCGCCGCTCCATTTTTTTTTTTTTTTATTACTTGTCTATTTGCAGTGTGTATACAAAATTTAGCAAAATTTAATCGGTTCACTACCGAATTTCCAATAAAATAAATTGTATCAATGAGACTCACTCAACTTTTCACTCCTCGGCGAAAGATCGATCTCCCGGCGCAGATGAGCTGAAACGAAAAGGTGGATTTTTCCCCACAAACACTAAAAGGAGGCATAATTTCGGATTACACGACTGCGATTAATCTTTTATAAAACACTACTCGAAAATTTTTAAATGAGCACTTTCCGAAATGGAAGTCTTCTAAAAACAAATTTAATTAGCTTAGGTTAGATCACTTACTATATAGAAATTTTAATCGCTAATAAGAATTCAATTTAAATCCTAGAAAAATTATTAAACAGTATGATAGTATATATATATATATAATAGTATTCCTACTCGAGTTTTAATCTTAAACTACATAGGAAAAATCTTAATTTCTGCCACTCTATGTCCAAGATGGCGATCCGGTTGGATTAATACTCTCTAGTAAGGTTAGGTCTGGCTTTCAGCATTTTTTTGTAAATTTAGAAATTTTGCTCGATTTAACTTTGAATTAATGTAATTTCGGGCATTCTGGACTGCCAATCAATCAAAAAGAAAATTTTCCATTCACTCTAACCTCATTTTAATGTCTACTTAGGCTGCATTTTTATTTGTTTAAATATCCCTCCTGGTGGCCCCGGATTAGGGCGGTCGCTGTCCTGCTGCTGCGGCTGGTCCTTCGCTCCGGCGGCTTCGTAAAATCGTGGGACCCGGTTAGTGAAGCGAACGTATTGGATGCCCAGCGAAAACCCTCCGGGCTTCAATTTCGGCTGCGATTATATTCCTGTATCAAACTACCGTCCACCAATATTCCGAAGTTCACTAACCTGCAATTTGTCCCAGTCGAAGCTAGGATTTGGCGGCAAGGCGGCCGTGGGATGGCCGTGACGAACGCCGATCTCTTCGGCTGAATATCGCCGGGAAACACACGCCGGGATTATTTCGCGCACCACTATAGGCGAAGGAACGCCGTATTTTCAATATTTCGCGCGACAAAAGATTCCGTATAACCGCAATTTAAAATTTTTCCGACGCATTTTCGCAACTTGACGCGTTGACTGTTCAGATCGAAAAGAAGGCCAACCGGAAACATTAGTCCAGGCGTAGGCCATCGGCGGAAACCACGATCAGCTGAACAACACTATTTCTCCGATAACCGAATTATACCAAACTTATCGGGTGCAGCTAATAAGGGTTGCATCCAGTCTGGTATATTCTAGCTACTTCTTGCTACATCTAGTAAGACCTCACTTTACTGTGTCACAGCTGACCGCCCTATCGATTATTCATCGAGATTTTTCTCACCCCCTGCTTCAGTCGCCTCTACAAGTTCCGAACGTCCAATCAGCAATCATCGGAGCAGATTTCCTCACGCACCACGGCCTCATCCTCGACCTCAAGGGTAAACGCCCTCAAAAGCTGTTTCGACCAAAGGAGAAGTTGCAGAAGCAAAACTACAATCTACAATCAACAATGCAAAGTTCCAGTGGAATAGATCGCCCGTACTCCAATCTTCTTAGTCACTTTGTGCAGATCACACGTCCTAATGTGCCTTTAGCAACCCGCATTCATAACGAGGTTGCGCATTGCATTCAAACAACTGGCCCACCTGTTTTCGACAAGCCAAGACGGCTTACATGCGAAAAATTAAAAGCGACACGCCGAGATTTCGATCTCTTACTCCAGCAACGAGTGATTTGTCCCTTTAGCAGTCAATGGGACAGTCCTATTCATTTGGTCCCCAAGGGGAGCAACGAATGGCGTACTACTGGGGATTATCGCAAACTTAATGCGTCCACTATTCCAGATCGCTATCCGATTCCCCATGGGGAAGACATTCTTCAACGTCTGCATGGATGCTCGGTTTTCTCCACAATCGATTTGGTGCGTGCCTACCACCAGATCCCAGTCGCTCCAGATGATATTCCGAAAACAGCCGTCACTACACTGTTCGGCCTTTTCGAGTTTGTCGGCATGCCAGCCGGACTCCGCAATGCAGCGCAATTTGGTAAAAGTGAGGTTATTTTCTTAGGATTCCAAGTTAACCCAAACGTAGCTCAAATCCCGCTCACAGACTACCTAAAAGGCGCAAACAAAAATGACAGGCGCGAAATAGCCTGGACCGCCAATTGGATTTTATCTCCCAATTCTCAACAGAGATAGTGTACAATCCCGGGGAAAACAACGCGGTGGCAGACGCCCTCTCACGCATCAACACCATAAGCATGCCGTCTAGCTTTAGTGCTCAAGCGATATTCGAGGCCCAACAAACCGACGATGAAATGGCTGAGGTCTCCCAACCCACATCCCTGGTTCTACAAGTTAGGAACATCGAAAACCTAGACATCTGGAGTGACATCTCGGGTGGACGCGAGCGGCCATATTTACCCAAAAGTCTGAGACGCCAAGCTTTTGATGCAGTACATGGATTGGCGCATCCCAGCGGTCGTACAACTGCAAAATTACTTAAACAGCGGTTTGTCTGGCCAGCAATTAACCGTGATGCCACCCTCTGGTCTCGACAATGCGTTCCTTGCCAGCGGGCACGCAGCCCGGTGGAGAAGATCGATGTTCCTGACAATCGTTTTGAGCACATTCACGTCGATCTGATTGAAATTCCCACAATCCGTAACTTACGCTACTGTCTTACCATCATCGACCGCTTCAGCAGATGGCCTGCAGCTATTCCACTATCCAATATCACCGCGGAGACTGTCGCGACAGCTCTGTATACACAGTGGATCTGCATGTTTGGCTGCCCACTCACTATAACAACGGACCAGGGAACTCAGTTTGAATCCTCATTGTTTGCTGAGCTGGCTAAACTAATTGGAGCCGAAAGGATTCGTACAACCGCATATCACCCTCGTGGAGAGATGTCACCGAACCCTCAAGGCCGCCCTGATGTGTAAGTCTCACATAGCATGGCCGGATCTCCTGCCTACTGTTCTGTTTAAGGCGGACCTCCAGTCATCGCCAGCCGAAATGCTTTTTGGCACCACTATTCGTATCCCCAACGAATTTTTTGAATCGCACACTCCAACCGCCTTCAGCAAGGATCACCGACTAACCGAGCAACTACGTCAACATATCAGGGCAGCCCGACCTACTCCTGCAGCGCATCATGCTAAACCTGTTTTCATTTGTAAGGACCTGAGAACTTGTACGCACGTCTTCAAGCGAGTGGAATCTGTTAAGAAACCACTCGAGCCGCCTTACACGGGACCTCATCGGGTAATACGCCGGGTTGATGACAAGTTCTACATCATCAGCATTCATGGACAAGAGAAGGCCATATCAGTCGATCTCCTCAAGCGTGCCTTCTTAGCTGAAGCTGACGCTTGCGAAGACCACCACGAGGATCCACCGCCTGACCAACAGATTTCGCAGCCACCTACACCACCGAGCCCTGCACCTGCAGCTCCAGAATTTATACCGTTACCTTCACCACCTGGCGAAGTCACTGGAGGGGGAGTAGATGTGGCGCCCAGACTGAAGCCCGGTCTGGCATCACGGCGAAAACAGGTACTAACGCCAAGACCTTTCCTGGAGGACGATATCTTCTGATATCGTCAGACTGGAGACACTGGAACTTCAGCTCCGCCGCGCAACAAGCTTACGGCATAAAACAACAATATATTGTACTTAGTAATTAAATAAAACGGTAACTACATAAGTTACCATAATTGCATTAATTGTAATTGTAACTCCTTGACATAAGGGAGGTACCGGAGGATGGATACGAAAAGGATTAGTGCGGCAAAAACATGATGAATAAAAGGCGACTCGCTGCAGCAATATATGCACATCGTCACCTACCTGAATTTTCTTGCCGCACAGTCCCTTGAATATTCCTTCAACTCCGCTACAATCTTCACACATCGTCGCACCGCAAAATACGGGTCATCTAAGCTGCCTCCGCGTCGATCAAGAAACTTTGCTGCTCTTACAAACTTCCAGCCGGACGAGCGCCAACAGTAATTTGATACTAAAACCAAAAAAAAAAAAAACAAACAATTTATTAACAACAAACAAATCACAAATAAATAAAACAAAACCTAATAAAGCACTTACCTCACTAACCGCAGTCAATTACTGACCCACATCCTACGCAACAGACAAGAGGAGATGGGCCCTTCAAACGTAAAACGTAAAAATCGCGAATTTTCGCGTTAATAAACACATAAACTAACAAAACTATGATGCCGTCTCCGCTACCTAGTGCCACTGCCTTAATATGGATCACTGGCGCGTAGCTGACCAAAAGGCTGCAAAATTTGTCCTTAAAATGAATACTTTTCCTCAGCATCACACTTTCAACGAATTTTCCACTAACCTGTAATAAAAGGAAAATGAATAAGAATGCGATACAAAACTAACCAAGAACACATAGAAAACAGCAAGCCGGATAAGCAAAGCAATTAATACCAATATCGCCACTCCATCCTTCTGAAAACACGCATGCATCCTCCTTCCAAGACTGCTAATACTGAAAGAAGGAAACACCAGCTATTCTGGGAAATATATGTTTAAATTTAATACTTATCTAATTGCCAACTTGAAAAACTTAAAACCACGGCATCCCAACTGCGACGGCCTTATTATTAGCTGCTACAAATGTACCTGAAAACAAAAACAAATATTAATGCAATTATAACAACAAACAAAATACTTACCTCCAGATTAATTGAAACTTGAAGAACCCAAAACCACGGCATCCCAGCTACGATGGCCCTAAATTAGCTGCTACAAATGTACCTGAAAACAAAAAAAATAAATAAAAATTTAATACAATTTAAAATGTACCTGAAAACAAAAAAAGAAAAAAACAAAAATTTTATACAATTTAAGACAAACATAATACCCACCTTCAGAACAGCCTACCTAAAAAACACACCTGAGAAACAATAATTAATACAACTATATAAATAAACAAATACAAACATAATACTTACCTCCAAATATCGTCCAGCCTGGGCACCTGAAAAATACAAAAGAAAACTAGTGAAACCACAAAAACAATTAACAAATGTAATACTTACCTAAAATTTAACTTTACATTCATTTCCATGGCCCCAATCGTTGCTACGGTCCTCGGTAACAATTCTTGACCCGGAACATCCTGAAATACCATGACCTCTACCGTTGCGGCGGTCCTCGGCAACTATTCCTGATCTGGAAGCTCCTAGCTGCCAGTCCCGGCGCAATAGCCACAGGAGGCGGCGCTCCGTGCAACCTTCGTTTCCACCAACCCCTTCCAACGACTCGGAGCTCCTGTCCTTCTGGCAGGGGTACCTGAAAAGAAATAAATCAAACAACAATGTTAGTCAAAATTGCAAAATCTATTGTAAAATAATCCAATTGTTAAATGTAAACCATGCAAATTTTTAATGTTACCAGTCCATGTTACTGTTGAAATCTAAACTAACAAAATACTACATTAATACTAACTATGTCCAAGCCCCAAACTCACCTCATGCAATGTTAAACTCTACATTCAAATAATTGTACCTACATATTTCATAAAATGTATGTTGTTGGGTCATGCAGCCGAAAAAAATGTGCAGTAGACTAAATTATATTCTTTAATATTGTAAGCCGAATTAGTTAGTGGTAGCAGTTGCGATGCCCATAGTGCAAACCGCTGTTCTCGCACGCATTTATCTGTACGGCGCTCATTCCTTGTTCCTTTTGTATCTACCTACGTTAAACTGCCAATTCTTCGTGTTTCGGAAAAGACCAAACTTACGCATTCAATTATCGCTATAGTAAAAGAATAACAATTCGCAAAATAAACAGTGTCGTAATAAAAACAAATTTCTTCGGTTTTTATTATTCGCAACAGCTATTGAAAAAGCTCAATAGCTAAACATTGGTAACCCCGACGTGATAGTGTTAGTTTGGATGCATTAATTAATGCACTTATCCCGTTTATAAATAAATATAAATACATTAAATCGCAATCAGTTGGACAAGTGAGTGGAGATTTCGGTGATAGTGGCTGTGTTTAAGCGAGCTAGCATTGCATATATACATACATTGCTACATATATCGTTACGTGCATTGACCCCGCTTGCATTTTCGGCATCTATTTTGTGCTCATCTTCCCGCTGAACCGAATTAAAGGCAATTTGTTGCTATGCCCGCTGAAGGTGACAAAAACAGGGTGACCTTTTTAAAGCTCGAGGGGGTGAGGCTGGAGCAGATTGATGAGCTGCAAAGTGCCTTCAATGTTCTGCATACAGAACTGGAGGAATTTGACTTCGACGAAATTGGCAGTGAAATGAGCGAGTCTTTCGATGAATTCATCGTTGAATTCAAGGCTAGTGTTCGCGCGGAAATAGCCAAACGCAATGTGCATTTTGCGCCGCACTCAACGCTTGCGGAAGGTGTTGTGCCCAACCAGTGTAGTGGTCCTCAAACGCAGCCGCGGCCGAGGCCGATGCCGTTGCCGCCTGTGCAGCTGCCAACGTTTGGCGGAGGCTACGCAAACTGGGCTGATTTTTACTCCGTGTTCACGAGCATAATCGACAGCCATCCGGACCTCTCCAGCATTGAGAAATTTCAACATCTGCGGTCATGTTTGAGGGATTCAGCGCTGGAAACTATCCGATCATTGGAGATTTCAAACAGCAATTACGAAGCGGCTTTAGAGTTGCTTCAAAAAAGGTTTGATAATCGGCGTCTCGTTTTTCAGGCGCCCATTACCGAGATTCTGGGTTTAAAGGTAGTACGGAATGATTCAGTGGCATCGCTTCGGGAATTGTCGGACAAAGTTAACGCTCACATTCGTGCGTTGAAGGGTTTGGGCACCACTGAGCAAATCGCTGGCTGCATCATAGTGCAAGTGCTGCTGCAAAAGCTGGATGCGGCGAGCAAAGCTAAGTGGGAGGAGCGCTTGGAGGATCCGGTCTTTGCCAATCTTATTCCGTCGTGGGAATCGATGGCTGCATTCCTGGAAAAGCGATGTAGGACTTTGGAGGCCGTGGATTGCGCCGTGGCAACCAATGCGCCAGGCGTTCAGGTGGGCAGAAATCGTTCGACGCTAGTTGCTACCACCCAAAATTCTCTTGGTTGCATGATTTGCCATAGTGCAGAGCATGCCATATATTATTGCCAGCAATTTAGAGACTTAGCGCCAGTAGATCGTCTGCGCGAGGCAAAGAGACAAGCACTATGCCTAAATTGCCTAAAGGCAGTTCATCAGCTACGCCAATGCAGCTCGATCCGCTGCAGCACCTGTGGAATCAGACATCATACGTTGCTCCATCTAGATGGTCGGCCTTCCTCGCAGCCACGTGTTCCGGTGTCTTCAAGCTCCCACACTGAGCCTTCTGCCCCGCTTTCGAATTCTTCTACTCTAATTGCCCAGGATCTCGGTAGTGACCTTGTGCTGCTAGCCACTGCAACCGTTCTAGTGCAGAATCGATCGGGACTGTTCGTTCCCTGCAGGGCCTTGTTAGATTCTGGCTCTCAACTGCACTTGGTCACCTCTCGGTTTGCAAATCAACTGCAACTTAAGAGGTCGAGGTCGTCCGGCTCCGTCACTGGAATCGGGGATTCCAATTTCGCGACTGATGGATTCTCGGTAGGAATTGCGATTCGGTCTGTCACTTCGGACACTTCGGTTATCGCTCCCAATATCACGGATCGCCAGCCAAGTTCTAATGTGGACATTGGGGACTGGAAGATTCCATAAAACCTGCAGCTCCCCGACCCGAAATTTCATAAAGCTCAGCGTGTTGACATGTTAATAGGAGCTAGCCTGTTTTATGAGCTGCTGTGCGTAGGTCAGATAAAGTTGTTGCCAGGACTGCCCCTGCTTCAAAAAACTCTTCTGGGCTGGTTTGTGTATGGCGTTATGTTCCAACAGCTTTAAATCCGGCTGACATCTTATCCAGAGGATCCCTGCCGTCTGAGCTTAGCGAATCGTCACTCTGGGTGCATGGACCCGTCTATCTTACGGAGCCTGAAAGAGATTGGCCAACAGCTGTTTGTCCTGACAAAACAATTATTTCGCATTTTCGGATTAAGCCGCGGCTGATAGAGCACATAATGGCGGATCTTCCCAAGGAGCGTTTGGAAGGATCTCACGCTGTTGAGATTACTGGTATAGACTTCTGTGGACCCTTCTTTCACAAGTCGGATACTTACAACAAGCCCGTGGTTAAATTCTGTCTGCGTATTTATATGCTTTGCAACCAAGGCACTGCACCTGGAGCTGATCAAGGATCTCTCGACAGTTGCGTTTCTGTGCGGACTCAAGAGGTTCATATGCACGCGGCGGAAGCCGAAGTAAATTTGGTCAGACAACGCCACCAACTTTGTCGGCGCCAAAAATGAACTTCTGGAACTTCGAAGGTTACTTCTCAGCAGCGAGCATCAAGGCTCCGTTCAGAACTTTTGCCTTTCGGAGACGATTGACTGGCGGTTCATCGCTCCACGGTCGCCCCATTTTGGTGGACTTTGGGAAGCAGCGCTGAAAACGGCCAAGCATCATTTCTACCGCGCTGTGGTTCCCATTTCAGAGAACCCTGCCGATCTGGGCGTCCTCACTCCGGCGCATTTTCTCAATGGTGGTCCGCCTTCTTCGTTTGACGAGCCAGATATAACGGGCCTAAACTATAATCGGCTTGACTCTTGGCAGCGCATCTCCTTTCTTCAGCAAATAATTTGGTCGCGATGGAAGGAAGAATACTTGACGTTGCTCCAGCAGCGCTCCAAGTGGCGCACCTTAAAACCTGGCGTAGCCGTTGCCAACGTCGTTCTTGTTAAGGATGAGAATCTACCCCCAATGAGATGGCCTTTGGCGAGAGTAATGCAGTTGATTCCGGGCAGAGACGGCGTCGCTCGAGTTGCAGAATTGAGGACCGCGTCTGGAGTAATAAGGCGGGCAGTGAACAAGCTGTGTCTGCTTCCCCTTGAGGACTCTGTTGGAAGCCAAGCTTCCAAGGGGGGAGGATGTTGGGTCATGCACCCGAAAAAACTGTGCAGTAGACTAAATTATATTCTTTAATATTGTAAGCCGAATTAGTTAGTGGTTGCGATGCCCATAGTGCAAACCGCTGTTCTCGCACGCATTTATCTGTACGGCGCTCATTCCTTGTTCCTTTTGTATCTACCTACGCTAAACTTGGGCGCTGCATTTCGGCTGTCTGTCCCGCCAAGACCAAACTTACGCATTCAATTATCGCTATCGTAAAAGATAACAATTCGCAAAATAAAAAGTGTCGTAATAAAAACAAACTTTCTTCGGTTTATTATTATTTGCAACAGCTATTGAAAAAGCTCAATAGCTAAACAATGTAATCAAAGGCAAAATAAATTGTGGATGCGGAACAGAATTCATTCTGTCTCCGTAACTCCACCTACAAAGTTACAAAGGTTGCATCGTATCTTATCTAAGCCACGGGTGCTGCAGACACTCCGCAGCGGTGGCACGCTTGTTCGGATCGAGCTCGAAAAAACCGCGGTATTGGACCCAGCATTCCTCTAACACCTATTTAGCCTTGTGCTTTGCTTGCGGCGGCGGAGGAAGTCTTGGCAGGGTTAGATTCGAATGCGGTCCATTCGTAGCCGAAGATGTATTCTCCACGGAGCGAGAGGCTCGTCCACGCACAGGAAGACATTCTCGGGCTTTATGTCCGTCTGGATGATCTGGCAGCACGTGTGAAGATAGTCAAGACCCTCCAGCACTTGGCGGGTAATAGCTTTGACGTTGGCCAGTAGAATACCGCGTAATGGGGACTTCCGTATGAGTTTCAGGAGATTGTCACCCAGCATCTCGAACACAATACAAATATGGGTGCCATTAAGGCCGGTGATCTTGAAGTTGTCCAGCATCTGGACGGTTTGCGACGGCGTGGATTCGATGGATCGGTCTCGCGCACCGTCTTGAGTATCTTTATTTCGTCCCTTATCGTCTTGGCCAAGCCGGTGCCGACTTGAAAATTTTAATTCCCACATATCTCATTGCCTGCAAGTCCCAGCACAGCCAAACAGTAGAGTAGTCGCCCCAGCTCAATTTACGGATGACATGGTAGCGATCTGCCGAAAAAAATTGCATTAATCTGCTGATCTTCTCGAAAAGGAACAAAGTTCAACGGTTTGGGAAGAGTAGCGCAGTACCACTTAGGGAAATTAAATTACCAATGATCTTTTCGGATGGCTCATAATCCATTTTAGTTGCAACACTGTCACCTCACGACTGACCAAGAGCGACTAGACGAACGAGAGAGCTGCTCTCCGCTTAAATTCAATTAAAATACGACAGCGAAAGCAGTTGAGTGCGTTTTCACGGGGCTACTTCTATATTACAGCACAAAGGCCTGAAAGGTATGGTATGGTGCCAGAATCAGTAGATTGGCATTTGGAAGCTCCAAATATTCTACTGACAATGTATATGAACTTGACGTTTATTACAAGGCCTGTTTTATATTTTGTAAACTCTAGCAGATCCTATCAAATATAAAGTTTTTTTTTTTTTTTTTTGTAAATTTTATTAATTGGAATCTACAGCATAGGCATACAAATATATACATTACTTATACATTAATTTACAATTTAAACTACTTTAACAATATTTAATTGTTTTTTTTTTTATTTCATGAAAAAATAATTATAATAATCTCGATGGGAGAGCATTCTTTTTCTCGGGCGGTGGATAAGCCTTCTCGCCAGGGTGTTGGGGTGGGAATCTAGTCGCCGCATATAACTTTCCGCATGGGTCCTCAATACATCGCCTATCTTTGGAATATTAAGATCTCTTTCTATATCTCTGGTTCACATGTACCTGGGGGAGTTACATAGTGATCTAACTACTTTACTTTGAGCAACTCTTATTTTATTCAGATTAGTTCTGGCCGTAATTCCGTATACTTGCAACGCATACTTCCAAATTGGGGTCAGGATGGATTTATACAGGCGAACTTTATTTGCCAATGAAAGTTTGTTTCTCGGTGATAAGAGCCACGACATTTTTGCAGCCTGTGAAAGTACTGCTTGCTTGATCATAGTCGTATGCCTTTGAAACGTTATTCCTCTGTCCAAAATCCCCTCGAGGTATTTGTAGAAGGTGGAGCCGAGCATGGAAATTTCAGAGCAGTTCAAAGGCCTTTTTGTGAATGTGACGCAAGCAAATGTGCTTGCAATTAATGCCGATATTTTATTCCGTTGCCCACTTCTCGAAGGCCGTCACATATTCCTGTAGGCCCCTGGTTGCATCACTTATGCTTGTACTCCTGACCATTACCGCGGTGTCATTCGCTTAGGTTGCAATAAGAACGTTTTCGTCTTCAACTTCTGTACAGCACCAGGAATCCGGCATATCAGAAGTATACATCGAATAAAGAGTCGGGCCTAAAACACTGGGGTACGCATGCTGAGATTGTACGCGTAGACGATTTGTCGCCATCGACAACCACACTGAACTGTCTGTTCGATAGAAAGCTTTTGATAAGAAGAAATAGCTGTGGCGTCAAAATGGTGTTAAGCTTACTTAGAAGACCATCATGCCAAACACTATCAAAGGCTGGTTGTATATCCATGAATACAGCTGTTGTATACATCTTGTCCTCCATTGCCTCCAAAGCAAAGTTTGTCACTCGGTGATGCTGTTCTGGAGTGCGATGACTTTTTCGGAAACCGAACTGCCACTGTGGAATAGCTTGGCTCACGCTTGGAAGTTTGAGGATGCGTTCTAATATTACCCTTTCCAACATTTTCCCTAGCGCGGGTAGAAGCCTAATGGGCCTATATGCATCTACTTCAGTGGGTTGCTTTCCAGGCTTCGGAATCATCGTTATGATTGCTGATTTCCATTTGCTTGGAAAGTGTCCCAACCTTAGAGCGCTATTATCAATGAATGTGAAATATGTAATCTGGCAAAAACAGAACATCAAGACACAAAATTGACATACGAAACAACTTCCGAAATATTTAACACAAGGGAAAAATACGTGATAGATTTTTATCTTCCGGGAAACCAAATCTTCCTATCTTGTATTGATATTTATTCGAAATTTAGTAAAAGTAAAAAGTAGAGATTGCCTAGAAGCAAAAAGATCCATTACCAAAATATTCAATGACATGGGAAAGCCACAGGAAATTAAAGCGGACAAAGATTCAGCTTTTATGTGCATTGCTTTGCAAAACTGGTTAAGATCCGAAGGTGTTGAAATTTCTGTAACAACTAGTAAAAATTGTGTATCCGTCATAGAAAGATTTCACAAGACTAAGAATCATTGGAAACGAACAAAATATTGAAGAAAGGTGTACAAAATTCGAAACAATATTATACGTATACAATCACAAAACCAAATATAATAGTACTAAACGATATCCAGCGGACATTTTTCTATATGCAGGTAGTCCAGACGTACAACAAAACAAAATCGATAAGAACGAATATCTTAATAAGAATAAGCATGATTTTGAAGTTGACATAAAATATAGACAGGCTCCACTTGTAAAGAGTAAAATCACTAATCCATTAAAAAAGACAGGAAAATTGAAAAAGTGGACAGTAAACATTTTGAAGAGACAAAACGCGGCAGGAAAATCGTTCATTATAAATCAAAGTTTAAGAAACAGAAAAAGTTTAATAAGAGTAAATACGATAATTCCAGGCCAATGAAGAGCAAGATACACAGCACATTCCTAATAATGTGTTTAGCTATTGAGCTTTTTCAATAGCTGTTGCGAAAAATAAAGAAAACCGAAGAAAGTTTGTTTATATTACGACACTGTTTATTTTGCGAATTGTTTAAGGCAGCTAAGGCCTAAGCTAAGTCTTTTCCGAAACACGACGAATTGGCTATTGGCGGGGCAGACAGCCAAAATGCAGCGCCCAAGCTTAACGTAGGTAGCTAACAACAACAAACAAGGAATGAGCGCCGTACAGATAAATGCGTGCGAGAACAGCATTTTGCACTATGGGCATCGCAACTGCTACCACTGACTAATTTGGCTTAAATTATTAAAGAATATGAGATTATATCTACTGCTCAGTTTTGGCGGCTGCATGACCCAACATCCTCCCCCCATTGGAAGCTTGGCTTCCAACAGAGTCCTCAAGGGGAAGCAGACACAGCTTGTTCACTGCCCGCCTTATTACTCCAGACGCGGTCCTAAATTCTGCAACTCGAGCGACGCCGTCTCTGCCAGGAATCAAATGCATGACTCTCGCCAAAGGCCATCTCATTGGGGGTAGATTCTCGTCCTTAACAAGAACCGCCGTACCCACAGCGCGGTAGAAATGATGTTTTGCCGTTTTCACCGCTGCTTCCCAAAGTCCACCGAAATGGGGCGACCGTGGAGGGATGAACCGCCAGTCAATCGTCTCCGAAAGGCAAAAATTCTGAACGGAGCTTTTATGCTCGCTGCTGAGAAATAACCTTCGAAGTTCCAGAAGTTCATTTTTGGCGCCGACAAAGTTGGTGGCGTTGTCTGACCAAATTTGCTTCGGCTTCCGCCGCGTGCATATGAACCTCTTGAGTTCTTGAGTTCAGCCAGCGATTTGCTCAGTGGTGCCCAAACCCTTCAACGCACGAGTGTGAGCGTTAGGATGTTGATAATAGGAACGAAGCGAATGACGCAGCATCCTTTTGCGACCACTCGTAGAAGAACGTCCATTAGGCCCCAGGGCTTAAGGCCCGAGATATTTCGTAGCTCGCAGGAACGGGTAAACGACTTCGCCGCATAGGTGCAAAATGTACCGCGGTATTGGACCCAGCAGCTCGATGATGTGGGCCAAATGGTCCTCGTCGCGGGTGTACGATTCGCCGGAGTGTGGCTCAAAAAGATACTCACCGGTGGCCAGTTCGAATAGCATGCATGCAGTGCTCCACATATCCGCAGAGGTGTTATAGCCCGCACCGATAATAACTTCTAGTGACCGATATTGGCGCGTTTGAATGTCCTCGGTCAAGTGATGATCAAGCCAACAAGCGTTGCCCAGATCGGCGATCTTTACGTTGACATTGCATTCCTGTAACGGCGGATCCTTTTTAGCCTTGTGCTTTGCTTGCGGCGGCGAAGGAAGTGTTGGCAGGGTTTGGATTCGAATGCGGTCCATTCGTAGCCCAAGATCTATTCTCCACGGAGCGTGAGCGCACATGAGGCTCGTCCACGCACAGGAGGACATTCTCGGGCTTTATGTCCGTGTAAATGATCTGGCAGCACGTGCGAAGATAGTCAAGACCCTCCAGCACTTGGCGGGTAATAGCTTTGACGTTGGCCAGTGGAATACCGCGTAAGTTGGACTTCCGTATGAGTTTCAGTAGATTGTCACCCAGCATCTCGAACACAATACAAATATGGGTGCCATTAAGGTCGGTGATCTTGAAGTCGTCCAGCATCTGGACGGTTTTGCGACGGCGTGGATTCGATGGATCGGTCTCGCGCACCGTCTTGAGTATCTTTATTTCGTCCCTTACCGTCTCGGCAAAGTGCGGTGCCGACTTGAAAATTTTAATTGCCACATATCTCATTGCCTGCAAGTCCCAGCTCAGCCAAACAGTAGTTTGTCGCAGCAATATCATATATTCCAAACTGGAACAATGGAAATTCCAACCACCTACGAATACCATTATTTGAGTATAAACATAACAAAGACAATGCTAATGTTCGAAAACCTAGTAACTGAAGCAAATGACTATCCCAATGTACCACAGATACAATATTTAGGCGATAAACTAAATTGGGAAGTAAATGGTTTAAGAATTATTCAGCGAAGCAAAAGAGGTCTTTTAAACATAGTAGGTACATTAGATGAAGACGACAGGGAAGAGCTAGAAGAAAAAATTAATAACATGTCAGAAGGCTCCGTAAAAACCCATGATCTAAATATGATTGTCGACATAATCAACAGAGGTATTGACAAAATAAATAGGCTCAAGTTAGAAAAAGAACAAAACCAACAAATTGCAATAATTATATTCAACCTACAACAGTTCACAGAATACATAGAAGATATATGGTAGAGTTAGGTATGCAATTACTAGACTAGGAATCTTTAACCCAAAATTACTAAAACACGATTATTTGAAAAACCTAAACTCGGAGAAAATGCTAAAGAAAATCATCTTGGCTCAAGAAAGAAACGAACGAAATTTTAAATATTTCCCACGTTCCTAGCGAGGTCACTAAAGTTCCGATATTTCAAATAGTTCCGTACCCAGATGAACATAACTATATTCTAACCGAGCAAAATATTCGATAAATTTTATTTATTCAATATAGAATATAGATAGAATAGAATATAGATAATATAGAACAATATACTTTTAATATGGAATATTCCTAAAACAGTTGTCAACCAAGATTGTACAAACAACAAAATATTAATCTCAGGAAACAACATTATTAAAATTAAAAATTGTACCATGCAAATAAATGAGTTCCTAATTTCTAATAATCTAGCAGATTTTACACAAACAATTTATATCACCAACAATGTTACACGTTTAGAACCAATAAATCACTTACAAACAAGAGAAATTACAAAATCCCATGTAAAACACTATAACTTTTTTAAAATTATATGCATTACAACATTTGTCATCATGATAATTAGTTTGACTCTGAATTTAGCATATAAGCTTAAAAATATACCTTAGAAAATTATTGTCAAATATTGTAAACAAAAAGAAGAACATCCGCACCTAGAAACTAATGTCAATGAAAATATTCAACTAGGAAACAATATTATGCTATATCCATAAGTCCCTAAGACTTAAGCACATGCCTACACACTAACACACATACAACATGCACACCCAAATACACCCTACACTACTCCGTATGTACCTATTGGATTCCAGATAAGAATAAGATTGTCAAGATCCTCAAGACCGGGTTGAGTGAAAAATTCCCAACTCCAAATAAGTCACCCACTGGTAGACTAAACAACCGTCCCCTAATTTAAACATTCCTTGCCTAAGCCCTTACCCCATCGTCATGTTCCCACGTTCAAAGCTTGGACTCGCAGTTCCTAAAACAAAAGTATTAGATTTCAATAAACAAAACTTGTATAAGAATCTAAGAGCACTTGTATCCAAGAGCGAATGCACTTGAATCCAAGAGAAATCCAAAGACAATTAAAGTCAGCAACTCCAAAGCTCTTTCTCTTCACTTGATCATATCCCTTAAGTCCTAAGTTCATATCAGAAAAGCTCGATAACGAGGCTTGAACGTCAATCAAATCAGAATAATTAGATGAGTTCAGTTTGAGACCTAATTGTAATCGGTCGGTGTTCTTCAACAAAAATAAAAAATTGTAATCATTCAGTGAAATAAAATTATATTTTTTTCACATATGAGTATTGCAAACATTTAATTATATATACGTGATAGGGCAGAAAAATTTCATAAATTTTGGGTGGCTCTAGTTGTTGGGTCATGCAGCCGCCAAAACTGTGCAGTAGACTAATTTCATAATTGTTAATATTTAAGCCAAATTAGCAGTAGCATGCCCATAGTGCAAACCGCTGCTCTCGCGCGCATTTATCTGTACGGCGCTCATTCCTTTGTTGTTGTTAGCTACCTATGTTAAGCTTGGGCGCTGCATTTCGGCTGCCTGCCCGCCAATTGCTTTTTCGTCGCGCTTCGGAAAAGACCAAACTTACTTACTTATCGCTATCGTAAATTATCGCTATTTCGCAAAATAAAAACTGTCGTAATAAAAAAACAAACTTTCTTCGGTTTTTTATTATTCGCAACAGCTATTGAAAAAGCTCAATAGCTAAACATTTGGTGACCCCGACGTGATTGTGTTAATTTGCATGCATTAATTAATGCACTTATCGCGTTTATAAATAAATATAAATACAGTAAATCGCAATCGGTTGGACAAGTGAGTGGAGATTTCGGTGATAGTGGCTGTGTTTAAGCGAGCTAGCATTGCATATATACATACATTGCTACATATATCGTTGCGTGCATTGACCCCGCTTGCATTTTCGGCAACTATTTTGTGCTCATCTTCCCGCTGAACCGAATCAAAGGCGATTTGTTGCTATGCCCGCTGAAGGTGAAAAAAACAGGGTGACCTTTTTAAAGCGCAAAACCAATGCGCTGTTCAGCAGGTTGCAGAGGCTACAAACGTCGCTGTCTAATGAGACGCTAAGCGGATACGACGAATCCACTCTTACGGTGAGGCTGGAGCAGACTGATGAGCTGCAAAGTGCCTTCAATATTCTGCATACAGAACTGGAGGAATTGGACTTCGACGAAATTGGCAGTGAAATGAGCGAGTCTTTCTATGAATTCATCGTTGAATTCAAGGCTAGTGTGCGCGCGGAAATAGCCAAACGCAATGTGCATTTCGCGCCGCACTCAACGCTTGCGGAAGGTATTGTGCCCCACCAGTGTAGTGGTCCTCAAACGCAGCCGCGGCCGAGGCCGATGACGTTGCCGCCTGTCCAGCTGCCAACGTTTGGCGGCGGCTACGCAAACTGGGCGGATTTCTACTCCGTGTTCACGAGCATAATCGACAGCCATCCGGACCTCTCCAACGTTGAGAAATTCCAACATCTGCGGTTGGTGCAGCGCGCGCATTTATGGGAGGACCTGCAGTCCCTAAAAACGCTGGGAAGAGTTTCCTCGTCTAGTCCCATATCATCGCTCTCGCCGTTCCTGGATCAATTTGGACTTCTTAGAGTAGGCGGTCGCCTCCGGAATTCGTCGTTGGACTTTGATGGCCGCCACCCGAATAACTGCCACATCTCGGCAGTTATTAACTCCAGACCTTTAGTTCCCATTTCAGAGAACCCTGCCGATCTAGATGTCCTCACTCCGGCGCATTTTCTCAATGGTGGTCCGCCTTCGTCGTTTGACGAGCCAGATATAACGGGCCTAAACTATAATCGGCTTGACTCTTGGCAGCGCATCTCCTTTCTTCAGCAAATATTTTGGTCGCGATGGAAGGAAGAGTACTTGACGTTGCTCCAGCAGCGTTCCAAGTGGCGCACCCCAAAGCCTGGCGCAGCCGTGGACAACGTCGTTCTTGTTAAGGACGAGAATCTACCCCCAATGAGATGGCCTTTGGCGAGAGTCATGCAGTTGATTCCTGGCAGAGACGGCGTCGCTCGAGTTGCAGAATTGAGGACCGCGTCTGGAGTAATAAGACGGGCAGTGAACAAGCTGTGTCTGCTCCCCCTTGAGGACTCTGTTCGAACACAAGCTTCCAACGGGGGAGGATGTTGGGTCATGCAGCCGGCAAAACTGTGCAGTAGACTAATTTCATACTTGTTAATATTTAAGCCAAATTAGCAGTAGCATGCCCATAGTGCAAACCGCTGCTCTCGCGCGCATTTATCTGTACGGCGCTCATTCCTTTGTTGTTGTTGGGCGCTGCATTTCGGCTGCCTGCCCGCCAATTGCCTTTTCGTCGCGCTTCGGAAAAGACCAAACTTACTTACTTATTGTCGCTATCGTAAATTATCGCTATTTCGCAAAATAAAAACTATCGTAATAAAAACAAACTTTCTTCGGTTTTTTATTATTCGCAACAGCTATTGAAAAAGCTCAATAGCTAAACACTAGTCTTGATAAAGTGCCAAATTTGGTGTGTCTGTGTCTTGAACATTTATCTTTTGATAAAGCTGCAATTATTTTGCGCTTGCTCTACTATTTAATATTGAACAATACGATTTTTTTGAGGCGGATGCTTTAATTAAGGATACTTTCACTTGTGGTTGTTACGTTACAGAAAAGCATTCGCTTTTCTATTACAGGTTACGTGTTTAAGAGTTACTTATGCCATTTCAAATTGATCATGTCGATCACTAAGCCGAGGATAAACTAATTAACTACATTCTTAATTATTGTTATGTTCAGCTCAAGTTTCTGCATCCATGTGCATATACATATGCTTATAAAAATTCAGACGCGCTGCCCTACTGCCCTATTCCATCGAATCGACGATGGCGCGTGTGAGACACACATCGATGGATCGACTCCATTTCATTTAACTACGTAGTCTTATAAATTTAGATTTGCCGATACGCATCTCGGGTAAATGTACACTAACACATATATGGTTTCTATGCGGCACTTGCTCATGCTCTACCATCACACTCTTATGCGTCGCTTTAAATAAAAATGAATAATGGTATCGAGAACTGTCGAGCCTATGTACAGGATTCGTGGGGACGTGTTCGTGTAGGCGGTAATACAATATAATAATTTCAATTTAATTGAGTTAACTGGATCACGGAGACTGCTGTAATGCTGGCTGGCTGCTGATGCTTTGGTAGTTGCTGAAGTAAAAGTTGTTGTTGCGTATGTTGCCAGGGTTCGCCAAATCCAAATTTAAGTGACATATCCATAAGTCCCTAAGACAAGCACATGCCTACACACTAACACACATACAACATGCACACCCAAATACACCCTACACTACTCCGGATGTACCTATTGGATTCCAGATAAGAATAAGATTGTCATATGATCCTCAAGACCGGGTTGAGTGAAAAATTCCCAACTCCAAATAAGTCACCCACTGGTAGACTAAACATCCGTCCCCTAATTTAAACATTCCTTGCCTAAGCCCTTACCCCATCGTCATGTTCCCACGTTCAAAGCTCGGACTCGCAGTTCCTAAAACAAAAGTATTAGATTTCAATAAACAAAACTTGTATAAGAATCTAAGAGCACTTGTATCCAAGAGCGAATGCACTTGAATCCAAGAGAAATCCAAAGACAATTAAAGTCAGCAACTCCAAAGCTCTTTCTCTTCACTTGATCAGATCCCTTAAGTCCTAAGTTCATATCAGAAAAGCTCGATAACGAGGCTTGAACGTCAATCAAATCAGAATAATTAGATGAGTTCAGTTTGAGACCTAATTGTAATCGGTCGGTGTTCTTCAACAAAAATAAAAAATTGTAATCATTCAGTGAAATAAAATTATATTTTTTTCACATATGAGTATTGCAAACATTTAATTATATATACGTGATAGGGCAGAAAAATTTCATAAATTTTGTGTGGCTCTAGTCTTGATAAAGTGCCAAATTTGGTGTGTCTGTGTCTTGAACATTTATCTTTTTGATAAAGCTGCAATTATTTTGCGCTTGCTCTACTGTTTAATATTGAACAATACGATTTTTTTGAGGCGGATGCTTTAATTAAGGATACTTTCACTTGTGGTTGTTACGTTACAGAAAAGCATTCGCTTTTCTATTTCAGGTTACGTGTTTAAGAGTTACTTATGCCATTTCAAATTGATCATGTCGATCACTAAGCCGAGGATAAACTAATTAACTACATTCTTAATTATTGTTATGTTCAGCTCAAGTTTCTGCATCCATGTGCATATACATATGCTTATAAAAATTCAGACGCGCTGCCCTACTGCCCTATTCCATCGAATCGACGATGGTGCGTGTGAGACACCCATCGATGGATCGACTCCATTTCATTTAACTACGTACTCTTATAAATGTAGATTTGCCGATTCGCATCTCGGGTAAATGTACACTAACACATATATGGTTTCTATGCGGCACTTGCTCATGCTCTACCATCGCACTCTTATGCGTCGCTTTAAATAAAAATGAATAATGGTATCGAGAACTGTCGAGCCTATGTACAGGATTCGTGGGGACGTGTTCGTGTAGGCGGTAATACAATATAATAATTTCAATTTAATTGAGTTAACTGGATCACGGAGACTGCTGTAATGCTGGCTGGCTTCTGATGCTTTGGTAGTTGCTGAAGTAAAAGTTGTTGTTGCGTATGTTGCCAGGGTTCGCCAGCGGATGCAGCTGAGCAGGGCCACGAGTGCTGCACGCAGTGGATCTTGCACAGCAGGTGCAGATGCATCTCAGCCAGGTTGCGACGACGACAGCGACGGGCGGGACGATGCCAGCGGGGCAAGTCCTGCCGGCGACGCCGTCACTTACGACGCTGGAAGACACGTCGCAGTGCCTTGCGCCAGAAAAAGCGATGCGATTTGTTCTTGGTGGGTGTCTGCGGGTCCTCTATTTGAGCAATTGCCACACCCAAGTGTGGCACGCAGCCACCAACCAGGTTGCATCGTATCTTATCTAAGCCACGGGTGCTGCAGACACTCCGCAGCGGTGGCACGCTTGTTCGGATCGAGCTCGAGCATGGGCTTAAGGAACGAAGCGAATGACGCCGCATCCTTTTGCGACCACTCGTACTTCTCCAGAAGAACGTCCATTATGCCCCAGGGCTTAAGGCCCGAGATATTTCGTAGCTCGCAGGAACGGGTAAACGACTTCGCCGCATAGGTGCCGTTTAACAAAATGTACCGCGGTATTGGACCCAGCAGCTCGATGATGTGGGCCAATTGGTCCTCGTCGCGGGTGTACGATTCGCCAGAGTGTGGCTCAAAAAGATACTCACCGGTGGCCAGTTCGAATAGCATGCATGCAGTGCTCCACATATCCGCAGAGGTGTTATAGCCCGCACCGATAATAACTTCTAGTGACCGATATTAACGCGTTTGAATGTCCTCAGTCAAGTGATGATTAACCCAACAAGATTTGCTCAGATCGGCGATCTTTACGTTGACATTGCATTCCTCTAATGCCGGATCCTGTTTAGCCTTGTGCTTTGCTTGCGGCGGCGAAGGAAGTGTTGGCAGGGTTAGATTCGAATGCGGTCCATTCGTAGCCGAAGATGTATTCTCCACGGAGCGTGAGCGCACATGAGGCTCGTCCACGCACAGGAAGACATACATATCTCATTGCCTGCAAGTCCCAGCACAGCCAAACAGTAGAGTAGAGAACAATTTACGGATGACATGGTAGCGATCTGCCGAAAAATAATTGCATTAATCTGCTGATCTTCTCGAAAAGGAACAAAGTTCAACGGTTTGGGAAGAGTAGCGCAGTACCACTTAGGGAAATTAAATTACCAATGATCTTTTCGGATGGCTCATAACCCATTTTAGTTGCAACACTGTCACCTCACAACTGACCAAGCGCGACTAGACGAACGCGAGAGCTGCTCTCCGCTTAAATTCAATTAAAATTCGACAGCGAATGCAATTGAGTGCGTTTTCACGGGGCTACTTCTATATTACAGCACAAAGGCCTGAAAGGTATGGTATGGTGCCAGAATCAGTAGATTGGCATTTGGAAGCTCCAAATATTCTACTGACAATGTATATGAACTTGACGTTTATTACAAGGCCTGTTTTATATTTTGTAAACTCTAGCAGCTCCTATCAAATATAAAGTTTTTTTTTTTGTAAATTTTATTAATTAATAAGCCTTTCGCCAGGGTGTTGGGGTGGGAACCTAGTCGCGCATATAACTTTCCGCATGGGTCCTCAATACATCGCCTATCTTTGGAATATTTAGATCTCTTTCTATATCTCTGGTTCACATGTACCTGGGGGAGTTTTATTCAGATTAGTTCCGGCCGTAATTCCGTATACTTGCAACGCATACTTCCAAATTGGGGTCAGGATGGATTTATATAGGCGAACTTTATTTGCCAATGAAAGTTTGTTTCTCGGTGATAAGAGCCACGACATTTTTGCAGCCTTTGAAAGTACTGCTTTCTTTTAGTCATAGTAGTAGCATCATAGTAGTATGCCTTTGAAATGTTAGTCCTCTGTCCAAAATCACCTCGAGGTATTTGTAGAAGGTGGAGCCGAGCATGGAAATTCCAGAGCAGTTCAAAGGCCTTTTTGTGAATGTGACTCAAGCAAATGTGCTTGCAATTAATGCCGATATTCCATTCCGTTGCCCACTTCTCGAAGGCCGTCACATATTCCTGTAGGCCCCTGGTTGCATCACTTATGCTTGTACTCCTGACCATTACCGCGGTGTCATCCGCGTAGGTTGCAATAAGAACGTTTTCGTCTTCAACTTCTGTATAGCACCAGGAATCCGGCATATCAGAAGTATACAGCGAATAAAGAGTCGGGCCTAAAACACTGCCTTGGGGTACGCCTGCTGAGATTGTAAGCGTAGACGATTTGTCGCCATCGACAACCACACTGAACTGTCTGTTCGATAGAAAGCTTTTGATAAGAAGAAATAGCTGTGGCGTCTAAATGGTGTTAAGCTTACTTAGAAGACCATCATGCCAAACTCTATCAAAGGCTGGTTGTATATCCATGAATACAGCTGTTGTATACATCTTCTACTTCAGTGGGTTGCTTTCCAGGCTTCGGAATCATCGTTATGATTGCTGATTTCCTTTTGCTTGGAAAGTGTCCCAGCCTTAGAGCGCTATTGAACAGTATTATCAATGACTGTAAAATATATGTAATCTGGCAAATACAGAACATCAAGACACAAAATTGACATACGAAACAACTTCCGAAATATTTAACACAAGGGAAAAATACGTGATAGATTTTTATCTTCCGGGAAACCAAATCTTGCTATCTTGTATTGATATTTATTCGAAATTTGGTAGAAGAAGAAGTAGAAGATTGCCTAGAAGCGAAAAGAGCCATTACCAAAATATTCAATGACATGGGAAAGCCACAGGAAATTAAAGCGGACAAAGATTCAGCTTTTATGTGCATAGCTTTGTAATACTGGTTAAGATCGGAAGGTGTTGAAATTTCTGTAACAACTAGTAAAAATTGTGTATCCGCCATAGAAAGATTTCACAAGACCGTAAGCGAAAAACTCAGAATCATTGGAAACGAACAAAATATTGAAGAAAGGTGTACAAAATTCGAAACAATATTATACGTATACAATCACAAAACCAAACATAATAGTACTAAACGATATCCAGCGGACATTTTTCTATATGCAGGTGGTCCAGACGTACAACAAAACAAAATCGATAAGATCGAATATCTTAATAAGAATAAGCATGATTTTGAAGTTGACATAACATATAGACAGGCTCCACTTGTAAAGAGTAAAATCACTAATCCATTAAAAAAGACAGGAAAAATTGAACAAGTGGACAGTAAACATTTTAAAGAGACAAACCGCGACAGGAAAATCGTTCATTATAAATCAAAGTTTAAGAAACAGAAAAAGTTTAATAAGAGTAAATACGATAATTCCAGACCAAGAGCAAGATACAAAGCACATTCCTAATAATGCTTAGTTGCATATTATCATTTATCAACATCGTTAATTGCAGCAATATCTTATATTCCAAACTGGAACAATGGAAATTCCAACCATCTACGAATACCATTATTTGAGTTCGAAAAACTAGTAACTGAAGCAAATGACTATCCCAATGTACCACAGATACAATATTTAGGCGATAAACTAAATTGGGAAGTAAATGGTTTAAGAATTATTCAGCGAAGCCAAAGAGGTCTTTTAAACGTAGTAGGGAAAGCTTATAAATACTTATTCGGTACATTAGATGAAGACGACAGGGAAGAGCTAGAAGAAAAAATTAATAACATGTCAGAAGACTCCGTAAAAACCCATGATCTAAATATGATTGTCGACATAATCAACAGAGGTATTGACATAATAAATAGGCTCAAGTTAGAAAAAGAACAAAACCAACAAATTGCAATACTTATATTCAACCTACAACAGTTCACAGAATACATAGAAGATATAGAGTTAGGTATGCAACTACTAGACTAGGAATGTAATGATAATTAGTTTGACTCTGTATTCAGCATTGTATTGTCAAATATTGTAAACAATAAGAAGAACATCCGCACCTAGAAACTAATGTCAATGAAAATATTGAACTAGGAAACAATAATATTATGTCATCGAAAGAGATCTGAAAGTTACCCTTCTTGGGGATCAGATTAATTTCCACAGCAGCCGTTATGCCGACAGGCTTATGGCCCACCCGAACCGACTAGCAACTATCCTAGCTGATCCCATCTCTCTCCGAAGACTGAAGAGGGTACACCCCAGCGATCTCCTTACCCGGAGGATAACATAACATATTACATTTTCTTTTGTACTTTATAATTAAGATACCACTTGGTCTCATTTATCTTTATCACACATTAGGTTAAGTTCAGAGGAATTACTGAACGATTCCTTTTGAAATCTTAATAAATAGAATTAGTTACTCCAAAAAAAAAAAGGAAACAATATTATGCTATATCCAAATTTAAGTGACATATCCATAAGTCCCTAAGACTTAAGCACATGCCTACACACTAACACACATACAACATGCACACCCAAATACGCCCTACACTACTCCGGATGTACCTATTGGATTCCAGATAAGAATAAGATTGTCATATGATCCTCAAGACCGGGTTGAGTGGAAAATTCCCAACTCCAAATAAGTCACCCACTGGTAGACTAAACATCCGTCCCCTAATTTAAACATTCCTTGCCTAAGCCCTTACCCCATCGTCATGTTCCCACGTTCAAAGCTCGGACTCGCAGTTCCTAAAATAAAATTATTAAATTTCAATAAACAAAGTTTGTATAAGAATCTAAGAGGACTTGTATCCAAGAGCGAATGCACTTGAATCCAAGAGAAATCCAAAGACAATTAATTCAGCAACTCCAAAGCTCTTTCTCTTCACTTGATCAGATCCCTTAAGTCCAAAGTTCATATCAGAAAAGATTGATACCGAGGCTTGAACGTCAATCAAATCAGAATAATTAGATGAGTTCAGTTTGAGACCTAATTGTAATCGGTCGGTGTTCTTCAACAAAAATAAAAAATTATAAAATTATAATCATTTTATAATAAAATTATATTTTTTTTCACATATGAGTATTGCAAACATTTAATTATATATATGTCGCAGCGTTGGCATTTATTTGGGCCTGACCTTCCATGTTGGCAACTAAACTTTCCGAGCGAAGCGAATTACAACCGGCGTGCGTGATCGTCTGTATTCAACTGATCTCATTTTCTACGCATCGATCTATCCTTTACACACGCTAGCTGGACTACACTTGGCGACAGCGCGACGACGCTGTCGCCTCACTCGTAACGGTACTTAGGCGCCAGTCATATTCTACGTTGTAGTCAAATTCTAAGAATGACCTCTCAATATACCGAACTCATTGCGCAGCTGCGTCTTGCAAGCACAGTGGTCAAACCATGCTAATAATACGACAGACACGTACAGTGGTCAAAATACATTCGTAATGCGACACGGCCTTCCTGACATAATACACGTCCTCGTGTGTTGTCTTAAATCTACCACATAAGTGATAACACTTCAGGACTCAAAGACTCTCTGGATATTTCAAAGAATTATTTCCATTCAATCCATTTCTGATTCAAATTAGTTTCAACTTTAGTCTTATCATAACATGACTAACTTACTTAAATTTTCGTAACACAACTCAAATTTAACAAATCATACCACTCGTGTAATTCCTTTAACACATTTTTCTCTTAATCTTTCAAATCAAACAAATTTTGTAGTTCCTTTTACAAATAATTAACTTATCTTTAGTGTAGTTCCTTTTACACTTAATTAACTTATATTTTGTGTAGTTCCTTTTACACAAACTGAACTTATATTTTGTGTAGTTCCTTTTACACAAACTGAACTTATATTTTGGGTAGTTCCTTTTACACAAACTGAACTTATATTTTGTGTAGTTCCTTTTACACAAACTGAACTTATGTTTTGTGTAGTTCCTTTTACACAAACGACCCCCGCCATAACAAGTCTCTTCTGCTATGGTGCGGTCTTCAGTTTCTCTATTGGGCAACAGACACAACTCCTATTGTGCTGCCCCTGTCTTTACATAACTCATCGTGTATCTGATTGTTTGGTATTGCTCTTAAACATTCATGAGAATACTTATATGTTCGTTTACATGTTAAAGATTTTAGCGTATATCTATCTCCATCCAATACTTCAATTATCTTAAATGGTCCTTTAAATTTAGGATCGAGTTTAATTTGATGACGTTCTTCGCTTTTGAGCAAAACGTGATCACTCACTTTGAAATGTACTATCTTAGCCTTATTTTTATCAAACCTATTTTTATCGTATTCGGCTTGAGTTTTCATGTTCTTTTTAGCCTCCTTTCTCAAATTTTCTCTGTCTACCTCATCATCTTTATCTTCGTTTAGCGGCAACAGGCCAAAAGGTCGAGCTTCTTTGCCAATCAATAATTCCAAAGGGCTACATTTAGTCACACGATTAATCGTGCAATTCATTGCTAGCTGCACTTCAGCCAACGCATCCTGCCATGATCTCTGACTAGACTCTACAGCCGTTAGCATACCTTTCAGGGTACTCATGACACGTTCTACCTGACCGTTTGCTCTACTTGCACCCGTAGCAATTAAATGTAGATTAATTTTTTGAGAGGAGCAAAAATCGCGAAAGCTTTTACTTGCGAAACTACGTCCTTGATCTGCTATAATTCGAGTGGGTAAACCAAACAAGGACACGGCTGACTTTACAGCCTTAATACAGCTATCAGAATCTATATTTAGTGTGTGATGAAAATAAACAAACTTGTTGAAGGCATCTATAAGGACGATGACATATTCCTTCAAATCATTTTTGCCACTCAATTTGCCTGTGATGTCAATATGTATCGTATGCCATGGTATTTCTATTTTAGGGATTGGATGCAGCTCAGCCTGCACTTTTCCCGCTAGTGGCTTAGAAACTTTACAAGTAATGCAATTTTCTACGAATCTACGCACATATTTAGGCATATTTTCGAACCAGTAATAACAAAAGACTTTGTCCAGCGTATTTTCCCATCCAAGATGCATAATGGATTCATGGACGTGATTTATGACGGCCCATCGAAAGCCCCTTGGTATTATCGGCAAACATTTGGTCTTACTGTTTCGCTGAATTTTCCTATGTAATATTCCTTTTCGCAATTCATATGTTTTATCTAGATTTCCTGGTAACTTATTATTCCTTAACTTTACAATTATATCCTGTATCTCAGTATCTCGCTGTTGTTCTGAAACCAACCAGTTATCAGATAACTCGGTCAAATTGATTCGAAACTCTGAAATCTTATTCGTACCTTTCTCTTGTTCAAGCACTGGATTTCGAGAGAGAAAATCCACATGCGCCATTCGCTCGCCTTTTCTATACTCTATTTCGAAATCGAATGCCTGTAAAAACGCCCACCATCTATGCACCCTCGGTGTTAAATCTAGTTTTGTACGGCTGGCCTTTAAAGAATTACAGTCAGTGTATACTACAAATTTACGTCCCTGCAAATAATGCCGGAAGTATTTTATAGCATTTACCACTGCTAACGTCTCCAGTTCGTATGAATGGTATTTAGATTCGGCGGGAGACGTACACTTACTGTAGTACTCTACAACATGAGGTTTGTTGTCAATTTTGTGTAACAGGATCGCTCCATACCCAACACAACTTGCGTCAGTATGCAGCTCTATTGGGTATTGCGGATCGAATATGATTAAAACTGGCGTCTGGGTCAATATGGTTATTATTTTTATTCGCACCTGTTCATGCACTGGTAACCACACAAAGTCAGTGTTTTTCTTAGATGTGAGAAGATACAGAGGTTTAAGTGTTTGGGAGAAATTTAACACAAATTGACGAAAATATGTGGCTAAACCAATGAATTGTCTTAGCTGAGAGACATTTTGGGGTGGTGGTAATGCTTTTAAAGCTTGAATTTTTCGTGAATTTGGCCTAACTTCTCCGTTGCTTATTTCAAATCCGAGATACTCTATTTTTGTGGTGAGAAAGGAACACTTAGTGACATTAAATGAAAATCCAGCCTTACTTAATGTCTCCAACACTCTCTGCAATCTAACTAGCGCATCTTCTTTGCTTTCTGCTATTATGAGAACATCATCAATATACACAATTGCATAGGTGTAAGCTAAATCTCCTAGGGCCTTCATTATAGCCCGCTGGAAAACAGATGGTGCGTTTTTCAAACCAAACGGCATTGTCAAGAACTCGTATTGACCCTCTGGCGTTACAAACGCTGTTCGCTCAATTGAGTCCTCATGGACTGGAATTTGATAAAAGCCGCTTGCCATATCTATGCACGAAAAATATTTTACACCCCGAAGCCTAGCAATTTGGTCTGAGATGAGGGGCAATGGATACTTGTCAGCCACTGTGTTATCATTTAGCATGCGATAATCCACACACAGTCGATCGGTGCCATTCTTTTTTTTGACTAGCATCATGGGACTAGCGAAAGGTGAACAGCTTGGCCGAATAATCTTAGCTTTCAGTAATTCATCAACTTTACCCCGCACTTTGCTTTTCTCTTCTTCACTAAGCCTATATGGCCGCCGTTGTACTGTCTTTTGCTGATCTATTAATCTAATTTCCAACTGCCCTGTGGTGACCCTAGTCTTTGGTATTCCATCGATAAACCAATCTGAAAAACATTTTAGAATTTTTTTCAAGGCTGCCTTATCAAGATCATCAAGTTCACGATTTGATTCTATTACTTCTTCATAATTGATAGTTACTAACGATTCTACTCTTTTGGTTGTGTAAATTTGAAATTTGTCAGCGTTCATGGTTACGCCAAAGCCCTGGCCTAAAATTTCACGACCAATTAGTACGTCATATTTCAAATACTTATCCATAATAACATGTAACAAAATCTCAAAATAACATTGATCAATATTTATATTACATAATAGTTGTTGAGTGCTACATATTGAATCATTACATATGCCGTTCAATTTTACAATGTTATTAATTCTTTTGCCACTAAATTTATCGGCAACGCTTTCCTTAACCAAGGAACATTCAGCGCCATAGTCGAAGCAAAATGGAACAGACTCACCGGTTGAACTTCTTACTATTCCTGATTTTCCCTTTTCATCAGTTGCTGATGACTTTGGTGTCTGCATATTTTTGATGATCTCCATTAGGTTGTAGTTTTGCACTTGCAATGCTGTCAGGTATGCATCGGTGATATTTGTAGGCAAAGCGGATCCCACTTCTGATGTCGCAGCGTTGGCATTTATTTGGGCCTGACCTTCCATGTTGGCAACTAAACTTTCCGAGCGAAGCGAATTACAACCGGCGTGCGTGATCGTCTGTATTCAACTGATCTCATTTTCTACGCATCGATCTATCCTTTACACACGCTAGCTGGACTACACTTGGCGACAGCGCGACGACGCTGTCGCCTCACTCGTAACGGTACTTAGGCGCCAGTCATATTCTACGTTGTAGTCAAATTCTAAGAATGACCTCTCAATATACCGAACTCATTGCGCAGCTGCGTCTTGCAAGCACAGTGGTCAAACCATGCTAATAATACGACAGACACGTACAGTGGTCAAAATACATTCGTAATGCGACATATACGTGATAGGGCAGAAAAATTTAATAAATTTTGTGTGGCTCTAGTCTTGATAAAGTGCCAAATTTGGTGTGTCTGTGTCTTGAACATTTATCTATTTGATAAAGCTGCAATTATTTTGCGCTTGCACTACTATTTAATGTTGAACAATACGATTTTTTTGAGGCGGATGCTTTAATTAAGGATACTTTCACTTGTGGTTGTTACGTTATAGAAAAGCATTCGCTTTTCTCTTTCAGGTTACGTGTTTGTTTGCACGAAGTGGGGCTCCGCTGCCCAGCGGCCACGCGGTCGCTTGTCTTAGACTATGGTCTTTTGAATATGGATAACGATCCACAGCAAAAATCTATCTATTATGAGTCGATGAAGCTAATTGCTGGCGCTGGCCCTAAAGAAATACGGAAGCAATTGACAAAGAGCTGGCAAAGTGAAGATCCAGCCTTCGCTACTACCAGTATTTCTAATACCTACTGCAGCTCGACCTTCACACTGACCACCACCAGCTCGACTATCTCGTCTGCGTACATATACACCTCCTCCTTGAGCGGCAACGTATGTTCTACTGCCGCCAGTACAACTCACAACAGTGCATGTGTCAGCTCAATTGCGAAGCCACAATCTGGCACCGGCTGGCAGGATGTCTCCCTTAAATCTAGGAATAGAGGAATTATAAAGAGAGCATGTGCGGTCCTCTCCCCTAAAATGGTAAAAAAGGTGGCGTCTGATAAGCCGGCAAAAATCACTGCCAATCGCTTCCAAGCCCTTAGCGACGAGGAAGATATGGTCCTGGGCGAGGTATCTTCGAGTGACAACGACGAGCCATGCTCCTCGAATACCGCCCTCAACCGTGCCGCAAGGAAAGCAGGACAAAAACAACAGCTGAAAGGTGCTCACCAAACTGTACCAGCCCCGAAATCAAGCCGTCACTCTAAGGTACCTAGAATGATGTTTCCCAATGTGGTGAACATCACATCATTTCGCGGCGAGCTGGACGCTCTTGTGGGAGACTCCTATACAATCAAGGCCCTAAATTCGGGAGATTGCGCTGTTCAGTGCAACTCCCCAGAAAGCTACAGGTTGGTGGCCCGGCACTTTCTAGACAAAGGATCCCTTTTCCATCACCATCAGCTACCGGAGGACCGACCCTACAAGATTGTCATGCGCAATATTCACCACGGAGTCCCATCGGAGGATATCATCGCAGCCCTCCAGAACGAAGGACATAACGTTGTACGGATTCGTACTCCGCGCAAAATACCTGCTAGAGGCTTCTAACCGCAAACATCAACGGAAAGTCAATGAACCCTCTGTTTCTGGTCCTGCAAGAGGAGTACACCAACCTAGTCCACCAGTCCACATGTCTGGAAAGCCTTCCTTTGCTAGTATAGTCAGAGGAAGTCAGCCCGTCGCCAAACCTGCCGTTACTGTCCCCCCTGCAAGCGCCAACCTTGAGTCCAAGCTGGAACAGCTGTTTTCTAGGCTTGACAGGATGATGTCACTAGTTGAAACACTAATGCAACTGCTCCTGCAAAATCGCACCTTCCCTCCTGCTGCTCAAAATGGGTCCTCTTAAGATAGCAGCTTGGAATGCCAATGGGGCCTCCTCGAAGACCAATGAGATCCTCGCCTTCATCGAGCTTCACGAAATCGACATCCTCCTGCTGTCGGAAACCCATTTCGTTTCCCGGTCCACTTTCAGAGTTCCTGGCTTTACCCTCCACACTGCCAACCACCCGGATGACAGCAAACGCGGAGGTGCGGCGATCCTTATTAGATCACTCATCTCCCATAAACTCTTCTCCACCCTGTCGGAAAATCACATCCAGGCAGCAGTTATCCAGCTGACGGCAAGCAGGGGTACTCAGTATACTGCCCTCCTAACCTCAGTTGGACGGAGGCTGACGTTGAGCTGATCATCGCTCAATTTGGCACTAAGTTCCTAGCGGCAGGTGATTGGAACGCAAAGCACAGATGGTGGGGAAACTACAGGATGTGCACTAGAGGCAGGGTGCTGTTCTATGCTCTGGCGGGCAAAGGTATCGACATCGTTGCAACTGGAGAAGCTACTTGCTATCCCTTTAGAACAAGTGTCACTCCAAGTGCCATCGATTTCGGGATCTCCAAAGGATTCAGACAGCAAGAAATCAACGTGCAAACCCTGACAGAACTGTCGTCTGACCATCTCCCCCTGCTGTTTGTGCTGGATGAAGACGCCCAGCTATTCAAAGGTGTCACTAAAATGCTGTCACCTACTGCAAATACTGTGGCCTTTAAGGAGCACATCGAGGCCACAGTTGATATCAACATCCCCATTGACACCTGCAATAGTCTGGAAGCATATGTAGATTACCTCGTAGCTACAATCGCGGAAGCAGCACGGAGGGCCACACCTCCCCCACATCAAGCTCGTCACACGACCGCAAGGAGGGCTCCCATCTTGAGCTTGGAGGCTAGGGAGCTGCGCTCCCACAAAAGACGCCTCAGGAGACGGTATATCGCCACAAGAGATCCAAGCATCAAGCAGCTATACTCTAGTACCACAAACAGACTGCATCGTTTGCTAGCCAGGACCCGACGAGAAAATCTGGATACCCTGCTGGGGGGTACTGGCCCAGATAACAACAGCAACTTCTCGTTATGGAGGCTCACAAGAAATATCAAGAGACAGCCGATGTTTCAATCTCCAGTCCTGAGTCAAAGTTCTTGCCCTTTAACCTAACACACGACTCAAACCGCGTAGAAATCATTAATTTTCTGGACGCTCCGACTGTACCGGCTCGCCCCATTAGGCATACCACACCGAAGGAAGTCATGATGCAGCTGAAGGCGCTACACATCAAGAAAACCCCTGGTTACGATAGCATCGACAACCGTGCAGCGAACAGCAACCGTGCAACTGCCACGCAAAGGAGTCCTAGCCTTAGTAAAAATTTTTAATGCCATGCTTAGGCTAGGGCACTTTCCAAGGCAATGGAAGCGAGCACGTATCATCATGATACCTAAAGCCGGAAAGCCGCCAACGCAGATCGATGCATATCGCCCAATCAGCCTGCTATCAACATTCTCTAAGATTTTTGAGAGAATACTCTTAGCCCACCTCCACACCAATTTGGTTTCAGGAAGTCCCACGGCTGCCCTGAACAAATACATCGACTGGTAAACCAGGTGACGCATGGCTTCGAGCACAAACTCTACACGGTCGGTGTCTTTCTAGATGTGAAGCAAGCGTTTGACAAGGTGTGGCATGAGGGCCTTCTATACAAGATGAAAGCTCTCCTTCCTGCTCCCTACTATGCCATCCTGAGATCGTTCATCTCTAATCGGACGTTCGACGTTGCAGTGCGTGATGCTCGATCCAGCCTGGAAGAGATTCACGCAATAGTTCCACAGGGAAGTGTTCTTGGGCCCTTCCTATACACAGTGTACACTGCTGACATGCCATCTCCCGCAAACAACGCCGATGTCCCCGCGGCACAGCTGCTCCTGGCCACTTACGCCGATGACACTGCCATGCTGGCGTCTCATCCTTCACTGCAAAGTGCCTCCAACGCAGTCCAGGAATGGCTGCATGCAATCGAAAAATGGACTGCCAAATGGAATGTGGCCATTAACTCCTCAAAGTCAGCCTGTGTAACTTTTTCCCTGCGACCCGGAACCTGCACAGATCTGACCTTCGATGGAAGCCCTATCAGCAATGCTAGATCGCACTGCTACCTAGGAGTTCATCTAGACCGGAGACTGACCTGGAGGGCCCACATCACGTCGGTCAAATCTAAGTCACTGGCGAAGCTAAAAAAGCTCGACTGGCTCTTCCACTCTAGCAAACTTCAAATGAGCTCTAAGGCTCTTTTAATCAAAGCCATTCTCGCTCCAACGTGGAGTTATGCCATCCAGGAGTGGGGAACTGCTGCCAAATCCCAGCTTAATAGGCTCCGTGTGGTCCAGTCGAGAGCTGCACGTCACGCATCTGGGCTCCCCTGGTACGTGACGAACATGGTCATCGAAAGAAATTAAATTCCACAGCCGTTATGCCGACAGGCTTATGGCCCACCCGAACCGACTAGCAACTATTCTAGCTGATCCCATCTCCCTCCGAAGACTGAAGAGGGTACACCCAAGCGATCTCCTTACCCGGAGGATAATATAACATATTACATTTTAAGTAATTGATAACTAGACTAGATTTTTCTTTCTTCTGTACTTTATAATTAAGATACCATTTGGTCTCATTTATCTTTATCACACATAAGGTTATGTACAGAGGAATTACTGAACGATTCCTTTTGAAACCTTAATAAATAGAATTAGTTCCCCTTTAAAAAAAAAAAGAGTTACTAATGCCATTTCAAATTGATCATGTCGATCACTAAGCCGATGAATAATGGTATGGAGAACTGTCGAGCTAATGTACTGGATTCGTGGGGAATACAATATAATAATTTCAATTTAATTGAGTTAACTGGATCACGGAGACTGCTGTAATGCTGGCTGGCTGCTGATGCTTTGGTGGTTGCTGAAGTAAAAGTTGTTGTTGCGTATGTTGCCAGGGTTCGCCAGCCGGCGACGCCGTCACCTACGACGCTGGAAGACACGTCGCAGTGCCTTGCGCCAGAAAAAGCGATGCGATTTGTTCTTGGTGGGTGTCTGCGGGTCCTCTATTTGAGCAAGTGCCACACCCAAGTCCTCAACCAAGTCCAAATCGTTTTCGGGAGCGATGCGACGACGTGTAGGTGTAGCTGGCACTGTGCTGGCCGTGTTTGTCGAAATGGATGCGTAGGGATGTGGAGTGGGTGGTGCTGAGGCTGTGGTTACGAAGGGTGCAACCAAATAAGGTCGGTCCTTCAGTGCCGCCATTGCTGCAGCCGATATGGAAGCAATTGATGAGAAGGAAGCCAAAGTAGCCACCGATGCCGAAGATTCTATATAGCCCCTGCCAACTTCTCCGTCTGCTGTTACTGCCGGTGATGCACCTTTTAGTGCTATTGCTCTTGTTCCTTTTCCTGTTCCGGTTCCTGCAAGAGCTCCCCCTCCATCTGCTGTTGCTGGCTGGGTGGCACGCAGCCAACAACCAGGTTGCATCGTATCTTATCTAAGCCACGGGTGCTGCAGACACTCCGCAGCGGTGGCTCGCTTGTTCGGATCGAGCTCGAGCATGGGCTTAAGGAACGAAGCGAATGACGCCGCATCCTTTTGCGACCACTCGTACTTCTCCAGAAGAACGTCCATTAGGCCCCAGGGCTTAAGGCCCGAGATATTTCGTAGCTCGCAGGAACGGGTAAACGACTTCGCCACATAGGTGCCGTTTAACAAAATGTACCGCGGTATTGGACCCAGCAGCTCGATGATGTGGGCCAATTGGTCCTCGTCGCGGGTGAACGATTCGCCGGAGTGTGGCTCAAAAAGATAGTCACCGGTGGCCAGTTCGAATACCATGCATGCAGTGCTCCAGATATCCGCAGAGGTGTTATAGCCCGCACCGATAATAACTTCTAGTGACCGATATTGGCGCGTTTGAATGTCCTCAGTCAAGTGATGATTAACCCAACAAGATTTGCTCAGATCGGCGATCTTTACGTTGACATTGCATTCCTCTAACGCCGGATCCTGTTTAGCCTTGTGCTTTGCTTGCGGCGGCGGAGGAAGTGTTGGCAGGGTTAGATTCGAATGCGGTCCATTCGTAGCCGAAGATGTATTCTCCACGGAGCGTGAGCGCACATGAGGCTCGTCCACGCACAGGAAGACATTCTCGGGCTTTATGTCCGTGTGGATGATCTGGCAGCACGTGTGAAGATAGTCAAGACCCTCCAGCACCTGGCGGGTAATAGCTTTGACGTTGGCCAGTGGAATACCGCGTAATGGGGACTTCCGTATGAGTTTCAGGAGATTGTCACCCAGCATCTCGAACACAATACAAATATGGGTGCCATTAAGGCCGGTGATCTTGAAGTCGTCCAGCATCTGGACGGTTTTGCGACGGCGTGGATTCGATGGATCGGTCTCGCGCACCGTCTTGAGTATCTTTATTTCGTCCCTTATCGTCTTGGCCAAGTCCGGTGCCGACTTGAAAATTTTAATTGCCACATATCTCATTGCCTGCAAGTCCCAGCACAGCCAAACAGTAGAGTAGTCGCCCCAGCTCAATTTACGGATGACATGGTAGCGACCTGCCGAAAAAAATTTGCATTAATCTGCTGATCTTCTCGAAAAGGAACAAATTTCAACGGTTTGGGAAGAGTAGCGCAGTACCACTTAGGGAAATTAAATTACCAATGATCTTTTCGGATGGCTCATAATCCATTTTAGTTGCAACACTGTCACCTCACGACTGACCAAGCGCGACTAGACGAACGCGAGAGCTGCTCTCCGCTTAAATTCAATTAAAATACGACAGCGAATGCAGTTGAGTGCGTTTTCACGGGGCTACTTCTATATTACAGCACAAAGGCCTGAAAGGTATGGTATGGTGCCAGAATCAGTAGATTGGCATTTGGAAGCTCCAAATATTCTACTGACAATGTATATGAACTTGCCGTTTATTACAAGGCCTGTTTTATATTTTGTAAACTCTAGCAGCTCCTATTAAATATAAAGTTTTTTTTTTTGTAAATTTTATTAATTGGAATCTACAGCATAGGCATACCAATATATACATTACTTATAAGTTACTTTACAATTTAAACTACTTTAACAATATTTAATTGTTTTTTTTTTTATTTTATGAAAAAATAATTATAATAATCTCGATGGGAGAGCCTTCGTTTTCTCGGGGGGTGGATAAGCCTTCTCGCCAGGGTGTTGGGGTGGGAACCTAGTCGACGCATATAACATAGTCGTATGCATTTGAAACGTTAGTCCTCTGTCTAAAATCACCTCGAGGTATTTGTAGAAGGTGGAGCCGAGCATGGAAATTCCAGAGCAGTTCAAAGGCCTTTTTGTGAATGTGACGCAAGCAAATGTGCTTGCAATTAATGCCGATATTCCATTCCGTTGCCGACTTCTCGAAGGCCGTCACATATTCCTGTAGGCCCCTGGTTGCATCACTTATGCTTGTACTCCTGACCGTTACCGCGGTGTCATCCGCTTAGGTTGCAATAAGAACGTTTTCGTCTTCAACTTCTGTACAGGACCAGGAATCCGGCATATCAGAAGTATACAGCGAATTAAGAGTCGGGCCTAAAACACTGCCTTGGGGTACGCCTGCTGAGATTGTACGCGTAGACGATTTGTCGCCATCGACAACCACACTGAACTGTCTGTTCGATAGAAAGCTTTTGATAAGAAGAAATAGCTGTGGCGTCAAAATGGTGTTAAGCTTACTTAGAAGACCATCATGCCAAACTCTATCAAAGGCTGGTTGTATATCCATGAATACAGCTGTTGTATACATCTTGTCCTCCATTGCCTCCAAAGCAAAGTTTGTCACTCGGTGAAGCTGTTCTGGAGTGCCATGACTTTTTCGGAAACCGAACTGCCACTTTGGAATAGCTTGGCTCACGCTTGGAAGTTTGAGGATGCGTTCTAATATTACCCTTTCCAACATTTTCCCTAGCGCGGGTAGAAGACTAATGGGCCTATATGCATCTACTTCAGTGGGTTGCTTTCCAGGCTTCGGAATCATCGTTATGATTGCTGATTTCCATTTGCTTGGAAAGTGTCCCAGCCTTAGAGCGCTATTGAACAGTATTATCAATGAATGTGAAATATGTAATCTGGCAAAAACAGAACATCAAGACACAAAATTGACATACGAAACAACTTCCGAAATATTTAACACAAGGGAAAAATACGTGATAGATTTTTATCTTCCGGGAAACCAAATCTTCCTATCTTGTATTGATATTTATTCGAAATTTAGTAGAAGTAAAAAGTAGAGATTGCCTAGAAGCGAAAAGAGCCATTACCAAAATATTCAATGACATGGGAAAGCCACAGGAAATTAAAGCGGACAAAGATTCAGCTTTTATGTGCATAGCTTTGCAAAGCTGGTTAAGATCCGAAGGTGTTGAAATTTCTGTAACAACTAGTAAAAATGGTTTTTCCGACATAGAAAGATTTCACAAGACCGTAAGCGAAAAACTAACAATCATTGGAAACGAACAAAATATTGAAGAAAGGTGTACAAAATTCGAAAAAATATTATACGTATACAATCACAAAACCAAACATAATTATACTAAACGATATCCAGCGGACATTTTTCTATATGCAGGTAGACCAGACGTACAACAAAACAAAATCGATAAGATCGAATATCTTAATAAGAATAAGCATGATTTTGAAGTTGACATAAAATATAGACAGGCTCCACTTGTAAAGAGTAAAATCACTAATCAATTAAAAAAGACAGGAAAAATTGAACAAGTGGACAGTAAACATTTTAAAGAGACAAACCGCGGCAGGAAAATCGTTCATTATAAATCAAAGTTTAAGAAACAGAAAAAGTTTAATAAGAGTAAATACGATAATTCCAGACCAATGAAGAGCAAGACACACAGCACATTCCTAATAATGCTTAGTTGCATATTATCATTTATCAACATCGTTAATTGCAGCAATTCAAAACAGGAATAATGGAAATTCCAACCACCTACGAATACCATTATTTGAGTATAAACATAACAAAGACAATGCTAATGTTCGAAAACCTAGTAACTGAAGCAAATGACTATCCCAATGTACCACAGATACAATATTTAGGCGATAAACTGCTGTAATGCTGGCTGGCTGCTGATGCTTTGGTGGTTGCTGAAGTAAAAGTTGTTGTTGCGTATGTTGCCAGGGTTCGCCAGCCGGCGACGCCGTCACCTACGACGCCGGAAGACACGTCGCAGTGCCTTGCGCCAGAAAAAGCGATGCGATTTGTTCTTGGTGGGTGTCTGCGGGTCCTCTATTTGAGCAAGTGCCACACCCAAGTCCTCAACCAAGTCCAAATCGTTTTCGGGAGCGATGCGACGACGTGTAGGTGTAGCTGGCACTGTGCTGGCCGTGTTTGTCGAAATGGATGCGTGGGGATGTGGAGTGGGTGGTGCTGAGGCTGTGGTTACGAAGGGTGCAACCAAATAAGGTCGGTCCTTCAGTGCCGCCATTGCTGCAGCCGATATGGAAGCAATTGATGAGATGGAAGCCAAAGTAGCCACCGATGCCGAAGATTCTATATAGCCCCTGCCAACTTCTCCGTCTGCTGTTACTGCCGGTGATGCACCTTTTAGTGCTATTGCTCTTGTTCCTTTTCCTGTTCCGGTTCCTGCAAGAGCTCCCCCTCCATCTGCTGTTGCTGGCTGGGTGGCACGCAGCCAACAACCAGGTTGCATCGTATCTTATCTAAGCCACGGGTGCTGCAGACACTCCGCAGCGGTGGCTCGCTTGTTCGGATCGAGCTCGAGCATGGGCTTAAGGAACGAAGCGAATGACGCCGCATCCTTTTGCGACCACTCGTACTTCTCCAGAAGAACGTCCATTAGGCCCCAGGGCTTAAGGCCCGAGATATTTCGTAGCTCGCAGGAACGGGTAAACGACTTCGCCACATAGGTGCCGTTTAACAAAATGTACCGCGGTATTGGACCCAGCAGCTCGATGATGTGGGCCAATTGGTCCTCGTCGCGGGTGAACGATTCGCCGGAGTGTGGCTCAAAAAGATAGTCACCGGTGGCCAGTTCGAATACCATGCATGCAGTGCTCCAGATATCCGCAGAGGTGTTATAGCCCGCACCGATAATAACTTCTAGTGACCGATATTGGCGCGTTTGAATGTCCTCAGTCAAGTGATGATTAACCCAACAAGATTTGCTCAGATCGGCGATCTTTACGTTGACATTGCATTCCTCTAACGCCGGATCCTGTTTAGCCTTGTGCTTTGCTTGCGGCGGCGGAGGAAGTGTTGGCAGGGTTAGATTCGAATGCGGTCCATTCGTAGCCGAAGATGTATTCTCCACGGAGCGTGAGCGCACATGAGGCTCGTCCACGCACAGGAAGACATTCTCGGGCTTTATGTCCGTGTGGATGATCTGGCAGCACGTGTGAAGATAGTCAAGACCCTCCAGCACCTGGCGGGTAATAGCTTTGACGTTGGCCAGTGGAATACCGCGTAATGGGGACTTCCGTATGAGTTTCAGGAGATTGTCACCCAGCATCTCGAACACAATACAAATATGGGTGCCATTAAGGCCGGTGATCTTGAAGTCGTCCAGCATCTGGACGGTTTTGCGACGGCGTGGATTCGATGGATCGGTCTCGCGCACCGTCTTGAGTATCTTTATTTCGTCCCTTATCGTCTTGGCCAAGTCCGGTGCCGACTTGAAAATTTTAATTGCCACATATCTCATTGCCTGCAAGTCCCAGCACAGCCAAACAGTAGAGTAGTCGCCCCAGCTCAATTTACGGATGACATGGTAGCGACCTGCCGAAAAAAATTTGCATTAATCTGCTGATCTTCTCGAAAAGGAACAAAGTTCAACGGTTTGGGAAGAGTAGCGCAGTACCACTTAGGGAAATTAAATTACCAATGATCTTTTCGGATGGCTCATAATCCATTTTAGTTGCAACACTGTCACCTCACGACTGACCAAGCGCGACTAGACGAACGCGAGAGCTGCTCTCCGCTTAAATTCAATTAAAATACGACAGCGAATGCAATTGAGTGCGTTTTCACGGGGCTACTTCTATATTACAGCACAAAGGCCTGAAAGGTATGGTATGGTGCCAGAATCAGTAGATTGGCATTTGGAAGCTCCAAATATTCTACTGACAATGTATATGAACTTGACGTTTATTACAAGGCCTGTTTTATATTTTGTAAACTCTAGCAGCTCCTATCAAATATAAAGTTTTTTTTTTTGTAAATTTTATTAATTGGAATCTACAGCATAGGCATACCAATATATACATTACTTATAAGTTACTTTACAATTTAAACTACTTTAACAATATTTAATTGTTTTTTTTTTTATTTTATGAAAAAATAATTATAATAATCTCGATGGGAGAGCCTTCGTTTTCTCGGGGGGTGGATAAGCCTTCTCGCCAGGGTGTTGGGGTGGGAACCTAGTCGACGCATATAACATAGTCGTATGCATTTGAAACGTTAGTCCTCTGTCTAAAATCACCTCGAGGTATTTGTAGAAGGTGGAGCCGAGCATGGAAATTCCAGAGCAGTTCAAAGGCCTTTTTGTGAATGTGACGCAAGCAAATGTGCTTGCAATTAATGCCGATATTCCATTCCGTTGCCGACTTCTCGAAGGCCGTCACATATTCCTGTAGGCCCCTGGTTGCATCACTTATGCTTGTACTCCTGACCGTTACCGCGGTGTCATCCGCTTAGGTTGCAATAAGAACGTTTTCGTCTTCAACTTCTGTACAGGACCAGGAATCCGGCATATCAGAAGTATACAGCGAATTAAGAGTCGGGCCTAAAACACTGCCTTGGGGTACGCCTGCTGAGATTGTACGCGTAGACGATTTGTCGCCATCGACAACCACACTGAACTGTCTGTTCGATAGAAAGCTTTTGATAAGAAGAAATAGCTGTGGCGTCAAAATGGTGTTAAGCTTACTTAGAAGACCATCATGCCAAACTCTATCAAAGGCTGGTTGTATATCCATGAATACAGCTGTTGTATACATCTTGTCCTCCATTGCCTCCAAAGCAAAGTTTGTCACTCGGTGAAGCTGTTCTGGAGTGCCATGACTTTTTCGGAAACCGAACTGCCACTTTGGAATAGCTTGGCTCACGCTTGGAAGTTTGAGGATGCGTTCTAATATTACCCTTTCCAACATTTTCCCTAGCGCGGGTAGAAGACTAATGGGCCTATATGCATCTACTTCAGTGGGTTGCTTTCCAGGCTTCGGAATCATCGTTATGATTGCTGATTTCCATTTGCTTGGAAAGTGTCCCAGCCTTAGAGCGCTATTGAACAGTATTATCAATGAATGTGAAATATGTAATCTGGCAAAAACAGAACATCAAGACACAAAATTGACATACGAATCAACTTCCGAAATATTTAACACAAGGGAAAAATACGTGATAGATTTTTATCTTCCGGGAAACCAAATCTTCCTATCTTGTATTGATATTTATTCGAAATTTAGTAGAAGTAAAAAGTAGAGATTGCCTAGAAGCGAAAAGAGCCATTACCAAAATATTCAATGACATGGGAAAGCCACAGGAAATTAAAGCGGACAAAGATTCAGCTTTTATGTGCATAGCTTTGCAAAGCTGGTTAAGATCCGAAGGTGTTGAAATTTCTGTAACAACTAGTAAAAATGGTTTTTCCGACATAGAAAGATTTCACAAGACCGTAAGCGAAAAACTAACAATCATTGGAAACGAACAAAATATTGAAGAAAGGTGTACAAAATTCGAAAAAATATTATACGTATACAATCACAAAACCAAACATAATTATACTAAACGATATCCAGCGGACATTTTTCTATATGCAGGTAGACCAGACGTACAACAAAACAAAATCGATAAGATCGAATATCTTAATAAGAATAAGCATGATTTTGAAGTTGACATAAAATATAGACAGGCTCCACTTGTAAAGAGTAAAATCACTAATCAATTAAAAAAGACAGGAAAAATTGAACAAGTGGACAGTAAACATTTTAAAGAGACAAACCGCGGCAGGAAAATCGTTCATTATAAATCAAAGTTTAAGAAACAGAAAAAGTTTAATAAGAGTAAATACGATAATTCCAGACCAATGAAGAGCAAGACACACAGCACATTCCTAATAATGCTTAGTTGCATATTATCATTTATCAACATCGTTAATTGCAGCAATTCAAAACAGGAATAATGGAAATTCCAACCACCTACGAATACCATTATTTGAGTATAAACATAACAAAGACAATGCTAATGTTCGAAAACCTAGTAACTGAAGCAAATGACTATCCCAATGTACCACAGATACAATATTTAGGCGATAAACTGCTGTAATGCTGGCTGGCTGCTGATGCTTTGGTGGTTGCTGAAGTAAAAGTTGTTGTTGCGTATGTTGCCAGGGTTCGCCAGCCGGCGACGCCGTCACCTACGACGCTGGAAGACACGTCGCAGTGCCTTGCGCCAGAAAAAGCGATGCGATTTGTTCTTGGTGGGTGTCTGCGGGTCCTCTATTTGAGCAAGTGCCACACCCAAGTCCTCAACCAAGTCCAAATCGTTTTCGGGAGCGATGCGACGACGTGTAGGTGTAGCTGGCACGGTGCTGGCCGTGTTTGTCGAAATGGATGCGTGGGGATGTGGAGTGGGTGGTGCTAAGGCTGTGGTTACGAAGGGTGCAGCCAAATATTGTCGGTCCTTCAGTGCCGCCATCGCTGCAGCCGATATGGAAGCAATTGATGAGATGGAAGCCAAAGTAGCCACCGATGCCGAAGATTCTATATAGTCCCTGCCAACTCCTCCGTCTGCTGTTACTGCCGGTGATCCACCTTTTAGTGCTATTGCTCTTGTTCCTTTTCCTGTTCCGGTTCCTGCTAGAGCTCCCCCTCCATCTGCTGTTGCTGGCTGGGTGGCACGCAGCCAACAACCAGGTTGCATCGTATCTTATCTAAGCCACGGGTGCTGCAGACACTCCGCAGCGGTGGCACGCTTGTTCGGATCGAGCTCGAGCATGGGCTTAAGGAACGAAGCGAATGACGCCGCATCCTTTTGCGACCACTCGTACTTCTCCAGAAGAACGTCCATTAGGCCCCAGGGCTTAAGGCCCGAGATATTTCGTAGCTCGCAGGAACGGGTAAACGACTTCGCCGCATAGGTGCCGTTTAACAAAATGTACCGCGGTATTGGACCCAGCAGCTCGATGATGTGGGCCAATTGGTCCTCGTCGCGGGTGTACGATTCGCCGGAGTGTGGCTCAAAAAGATAGTCACCGGTGGCCAGTTCGAATACCATGCATGCAGTGCTCCAGATATCCGCAGAGGTGTTATAGCCCGCACCGATAATAACTTCTAGTGACCGATATTGGCGCGTTTGAATGTCCTCAGTCAAGTGATGATTAACCCAACAAGATTTGCTCAGATCGGCGATCTTTACGTTGACATTGCATTCCTCTAACGCCGGATCCTGTTTAGCCTTGTGCTTTGCTTGCGGCGGCGGAGGAAGTGTTGGCAGGGTTAGATTCGAATGCGGTCCATTCGTAGCCGAAGATGTATTCTCCACGGAGCGTGAGCGCACATGAGGCTCGTCCACGCACAGGAAGACATTCTCGGGCTTTATGTCCGTGTGGATGATCTGGCAGCACGTGTGAAGATAGTCAAGACCCTCCAGCACCTGGCGGGTAATAGCTTTGACGTTGGCCAGTAGAATACCGCGTAATGGGGACTTCCGTATGAGTTTCAGGAGATTGTCACCCAGCATCTCGAACACAATACAAATATGGGTGCCATTAAGGCCGGTGATCTTGAAGTCGTCCAGCATCTGGACGGTTTTGCGACGGCGTGGATTCGATGGATCGGTCTCGCGCACCGTCTTGAGTATCTTTATTTCGTCCCTTATCGTCTTGGCCAAGTCCGGTGCCGACTTGAAAATTTTAATTGCAACATATCTCATTGCCTGCAAGTCCCAGCACAGCCAACAGTAGAGTAGTCGCCCCAGCTCAATTTACGGATGACATGGTAGCGATCTGCCGAAAAAAAATTGCATTAATCTGCTGATCTTCTCGAAAAGGAACAAAGTTCAACGGTTTGGGAAGAGTAGCGCAGTACCACTTATGGAAATTAAATTACCAATGATCTTTTCGGATGGCTCATAATCCATTTTAGTTGCAACACTGTCACCTCACGACTGACCAAGCGCGACTAGACGAACGCGAGAGCTGCTCTCCGCTTAAATTCAATTAAAATACGACAGCGAATGCAATTGAGTGCGTTTTCACGGGGCTACTTCTATATTACAGCACAAAGGCCTGAAAGGTATGGTATGGTGCCAGAATCAGTAGATTGGCATTTGGAAATTCTACTGACAATGTATATGAACTTGACGTTTATTACAAGGCCTGTTTTATATTTTGTAAACTCTAGCAGCTCCTATCAAATATAAAGTTTTTTTTTTTGTAAATTTTATTAATTGGAATCTACAGCATAGGCATACCAATATATACATTACTTATAAGTTACTTTACAATTTAAACTACTTTAACAATATTTAATTGTTTTTTTTTTTTATTTTATGAAAAATAATTATAATAATCTCGATGGGAGAGCCTTCGTTTTCTCGGGGGGTGGATAAGCCTTCTCGCCAGGGTGTTGGGGTGGGAACCTAGTCGACGCATATAACATAGTCGTATGCATTTGAAACGTTAGTCCTCTGTCTAAAATCACCTCGAGGTATTTGTAGAAGGTGGAGCCGAGCATGGAAATTCCAGAGCAGTTCAAAGGCCTTTTTGTGAATGTGACGCAAGCAATGTGCTTGCAATTAATGCCGATATTCCATTCCGTTGCCGACTTCTCGAAGGCCGTCACATATTCCTGTAGGCCCTGGTTGCATCACTTATGCTTGTACTCCTGACCGTTACCGCGGTGTCATCCGCTTAGGTTGCAATAAGAACGTTTTCGTCTTCAACTTCTGTACAGGACCAGGAATCCGGCATATCAGAAGTATACAGCGAATTAAGAGTCGGGCCTAAAACACTGCCTTGGGGTACGCCTGCTGAGATTGTACGCGTAGACGATTTGTCGCCATCGACAACCACACTGAACTGTCTGTTCGATAGAAAGCTTTTGATAAGAAGAAATAGCTGTGGCGTCAAAATGGTGTTAAGCTTACTTAGAAGACCATCATGCCAAACTCTATCAAAGGCTGGTTGTATATCCATGAATACAGCTGTTGTATACATCTTGTCCTCCATTGCCTCCAAAGCAAAGTTTGTCACTCGGTGAAGCTGTTCTGGAGTGCCATGACTTTTTCGGAAACCGAACTGCCACTTTGGAATAGCTTGGCTCACGCTTGGAAGTTTGAGGATGCGTTCTAATATTACCCTTTCCAACATTTTCCCTAGCGCGGGTAGAAGACTAATGGGCCTATATGCATCTACTTCAGTGGGTTGCTTTCCAGGCTTCGGAATCATCGTTATGATTGCTGATTTCCATTTGCTTGGAAAGTGTCCCAGCCTTAGAGCGCTATTGAACAGTATTATCAATGAATGTGAAATATGTAATCTGGCAAAAACAGAACATCAAGACACAAAATTGACATACGAATCAACTTCCGAAATATTTAAACACAAGGGAAAAATACGTGATAGATTTTTATCTTCCGGGAAACCAAATCTTCCTATCTTGTATTGATATTTATTCGAAATTTAGTAGAAGTAAAAAGTAGAGATTGCCTAGAAGCGAAAAGAGCCATTACCAAAATATTCAATGACATGGGAAAGCCACAGGAAATTAAAGCGGACAAAGATTCAGCTTTTATGTGCATAGCTTTGCAAAGCTGGTTAAGATCCGAAGGTGTTGAAATTTCTGTAACAACTAGTAAAAATGGTTTTTCCGACATAGAAAGATTTCACAAGACCGTAAGCGAAAAACTAACAATCATTGGAAACGAACAAAATATTGAAGAAAGGTGTACAAAATTCGAAAAAATATTATACGTATACAATCACAAAACCAAACATAATTATACTAAACGATATCCAGCGGACATTTTTCTATATGCAGGTAGACCAGACGTACAACAAACAAAATCGATAAGATCGAATATCTTAATAAGAATAAGCATGATTTTGAAGTTGACATAAATATAGACAGGCTCCACTTGTAAAGAGTAAAATCACTAATCAATTAAAAAGACAGGAAAAATTGAACAAGTGGACAGTAAACATTTTAAAGAGACAAACCGCGGCAGAAATCGTTCATATAAATCAAAGTTTAAGAAACAGAAAAAGTTAATAAGAGTAAATACGATAATTCCGACCAATGAAGAGCAAGACACACAGCACATTCTAATAATGCTTAGTTGCATATTATCATTTATCAACATCGTTAATTGCAGAATTCAAAACAGGAATAATGGAAATTC
>NW_022611381.1:0-32437 GCF_004382195.2 Drosophila sechellia
TTATTGGGGCTGAAATTGTCAATCGAGAAGGATACTTGTATAGGGGATTCGTTTTCATTATCATCTCCTCGCCAAGATGGCAAGGTGAAAGTATTTTCAGCGCTGCGGCTGGAGGAGCTGGCAATTTAAAGCAGAATTGCACGGACTTCCTCGGGTTAACATGATAAGTGTCGCGGCAGTGCCACCCAGAAGAAGGGACGACCGTGTGGCTCTGTGTCCTGCGCCGGACTCTGATTCCCCTTCCCGGATCTGGGCCATAATTCCAGTGCATTGTGTGCACGGCAACAATGCAAAAATCAGAGGCAGCAAGAGCAACATTAAAAATTAATGCAAAGAGCAGAGCCTCAGTGCATGGATATATGTATGTATATATGAAGAAAGAGGCGGAAAATTAATCGAATGTCAAGTCAACAAATCCTATCAACGGAAGTTAGATCTCAAGGAAACATCGCAGTCAGATTATTTACAGCAACAGCGGGAAACCCACAAGTAGCACATCAGCAGTTGCGCCTGCAACACGAATGTCAGTCTTGCAGTAACAACGCCAGCAACGTAAGCAACATAAGCAACATGAACAACAACTGCTGCAACATGGGCAGAAATCAGCAGTATCAGCAACCGGGGGCACTCACCAAACACATAGGCAACTGGGGCAACAGGTCGCGGGCACGGCTGCAGCAATCAGCATGCATAAGCCATGGCAGCGCCATCAGCATCCATCGCTGGCATGAAAAGAAAATAAATTTTAATAAAAATGTCTGCAAAGATTAATCGCCATTGCCATGGGCCGCCGTCGTCTGGAATTCCAGACGTTGTACGTAACCTCCCCTTTGACCGACTCGAATTGCAACTGCTCGTTTGGCTTATTGTTGCCGCTTTTGGCCAGTGCTCGCGCCTTTGGAAATTCTTAATTTGTTTGTTTGTGGCCCTTGCCTTCCCGCATAGCTTTCAACTTTAAACAATTCAATTTACATGCGGCGATAAATTTCAGTTTTATTACTTTCCTTGTCAACTTTCCTTCGGGACCGCTCTTTGGGTCATCTCGTCGCCACGTCGGGACCACCACTTGTCGGAATTTTAAAGAATTAATCGGAACGAACGGAAAAGTAGGCGCTGGGCATTTGATGCGACCGCAGCTGGGCAATAACAATAAATAAGTTAATATAAATACAATAAACACAATCGAGCCTGTCAGCACAAAGAGGAAGCTGGAAATTAAGCAGGACAGCGCTTCACAAATTCCAATTTATCACCAAGCCATTGATCTTGTTTCTTAGTTATGCTACGGTAAGCATATCTAATATGTTAATGATCGCAATAATTTCCTTAAAGGCAATCGCAATCGATTAAAAGTAAAAGTACCAATATTTATATGAAATATATGACGTTATCTGTTTGACTATCTATTATAAATAAATCAAGGCATTTTTTATCCTTTCTCCTACATGTTAACTTTATTATAACATTGCAGAGGCAAATATAACTATATAAATCAGTTTGAAAAAATGTTTTGATATTTCTAACGGGTAATTCGTAGAGTTAGAGTTCGTTGAAAAGCATGCAACAGGCATAGGGAAGCGTTTCCGACTGTATAAAATATATATATTCTTGATCAGAACCAATAGCCGAGTCGATCTAGCCGTGTCCGTCTGTCCGTATGAACGTCGAGATCTCGGGAATTATAAAAACTAGAAGGTTGAGATGCACACTCGCACAGGGCCAACGCATGTTGCCACACCACTCTTACGCCACAAGCCGCACAAAACAGTCACTTTTCAAAAATGTGTTGACATTTTTTCACATTTGTATTAGAATTGGGAATTTCTATCGATTCGAAAAAAATATATTCAAAACTGCACACCCTAATTTTTTAACCATCGATATTTTTTATAATAATATTAGTCTTGTAAATTTCTATCTATCGCCCACACTTTTGAACAATTTTTAAATTTCTTCTCGTTTTATTCCCAAAATCTATCAATATCCAGAAAAATTATGAAATTTCGAAATTTTTGAAAAGTATAGGTAGCTTGATAATTTGGTCAAATCATTCTATTGTTTTACTTAATCACCACAATATACTCTCTGCAAAAGTAAAATACAAAAATATTATAGCTAAGTTGTTCTTGAACTTTTTTAATTCATAACATAATTCATAATAAATCAGTGCGAGTTGGCAATAATTAAATGGTTTGGGGGTGACTTAATATATGTATGTACATAAGGGACGTTTTGGAACATAACGCTTAAACATATAATTACCACACGGTTGGCTTGTCAAAGCTAGCTTTCAATATTGTTCTATTTTTTTGCCAGCTAACAATCCTTATAGTCAATAAAATACTACTTAAATACTTTTCATCGAATCTAGTATATTATACCCAATAATTATTTAAGTAAATTAAACGCCTCAATAAAAACCTCTCAGGATCGTTATGTGCAAAAGTTGTACCTCTTCTTCAAAAGGAGATAAGATTTAACATTAATAATTTATCTTTTTAATAAATTGTTTTATTTGAGACCATTTAGGTATCTAAATAATTTTCTTTTTTATCATTAGGTGGCTAAAATTTAAATGCTACGTGAATTGTATTGAATTTTTACAATATTTGTATTAAGTAGTTCTCCAGCTGAAGAATTAATCATCCTAGTGACTGCACAATGGATAAAATCAACACAATGGAAATGATATCAGGCGGAAAAATCATTTATCTGTCATTGCGCAAGTACTGCGAAAAGAACAGGCGAAAAAGTGATGTCAGGAAAAGAAGCGAAACTAAGTCTGACATTATTCGAGTGACCTGGCATGTTAAGCAAATACAACAAATGTAAAGCAATAGAAAGCAGATTCGCTAAGCTTCCCTGCAAAGTTCCTTGTGAGTTATGTCAAATAAAACATAATTAAAACCAGAGAAAATGCTATAGTCCAGTTTCCTGACTATTGGGTACCCTCTACTCATCTGGTGGAAATGAGAACGCGAAATGTAGTACTTTTTCTGGGATATCAATAGATATAGGCAAATAAAATGCAAACAAATTAAAAAATTTTTTTGTGGCCGCAAGGAGAAGCATGACCAAAGTGTCATTGGTATACCCATAGAAATAAGCAAGACAAATAATAAAACAAGGAAAAATTTCAACATTTTTCAAAAGTTGGACGTGGTACATTAAATTGAGACGTGGAAACTTCTTGACTACAAATTTTAATTATTGTTTTTTTTATTTATTTAACAAATAATGACTGATCAGCCAGAACTTTTGCCGCGTGCTCCTCTTACATGAATACCTAACAATCCATCCATCTTATTAAACACATTTTTAATTTTTTTATTTGTTTTTTTTTTCTGTTTTGAGACTCGATCAAGACTCCACACAATCCGGACAGGTCGTTTATTAAAAATAATTTCATTGGCAAAAACGGCAACTTTTAAAGAACATTTGTATAAAATCTTGCACTCAATAATATTTCCCTTAAATGCGCGCACCACAAAAAAGGGTTCTTTTCTGTTTTGTTGTGGGGGCACGCCCTATCCCATTTATGTTTGCACTTCTATTGGCAACATGTGGCCCTTTTATTAAAAATTCATTTGCTCATCATGCGCAAACAGACGGAAGAGTAGAAAGGTACGGAGAGAAAGAGACTGCACCGACGTCTGACGATGATGATAACGGCGATGTCGGTTCATCTTGGCGGCTTTGGCGCCCAACGCCCCCTGCCAACTCTTTTTGAAAAATTCTTTTTTTGCATTGCCTTAACGTTATTCTTATTTAAATAAAATAGTAAAATATAGTAATAAATAGTAATAGCCGAATCATAATATCACGAACAAAATTTCAAAAATGAATTTAAATTAGAATATTTGTCATTAGAGTATTCAGCTTGCGACGTGTGAAAAATTAATAAGGCAATGATTGTTGAGTGCTTGTGTCCGCACTTCGTGGCTCAAAATACGACTCTTGCAACAAAGTGCTTACATATTTTTATTTATTTTTATTTTCTAAATTTTTATTACTTAAATTTTTAATACTTTGGAAAACTAAAGGCACCATCTGATCTTTTTTTAATATTTGTAAAATAAGCATTTGAAATATTTTTAAAAATAATAAAAACAAAAGTGTATAATTTTAATTTCAAATTTAAATTTAATATAATAAAAAAAATAAAAGTATTGCTTTAATAAAGTATTGCTTTCTCATTATGGTTTTATGTAGATAATGAATGTTATATGTATGTCGCATTACGAATGTATTTTGACCACTGTACGTGTCTGTCATATTATTAGCATGGTTTGACCACTGTGCTTGCAAGACGCAGCTGCGCAATGAGTTTGGTATATCGTGAGGACATTCTTAGAATTTGACTACAACGTAGAATATGACTGGCGCCAAAGTACCGTTACGAGTGAGGCGACGGCGTTGTCGCGCTGTCGCCAAGTGTAGTCCAGCTAGGGTGTGTAAAGGATAGATCGATGCGTAGAAAATACGATCAGTTGCATTCACTCGAAAGGTTTATTTGCCAATATGGAAGATCAGGCCCAAATAAATGCCAACGCTGCGACATCAGAAGTGGGATCTGCTTTGCCTACAAATATCACCGATGCATACCTGGCAGCTTTACAAGTGCAAAACAACAACCTAATGGAGATCATCAAAAATATGCAGATACAAAAGGCATCGGCAACTGATGAAAAAGGAAAACATATAACTCTCCCAAAGTTTCATCCTGAGGGATCTGGTGCAGATGCCTCATCTTGGTGTACAACAGTGGATCTCATTTTTGCTGATAAAATGCCCGAAGGTAGCAGCCTGATGATAACTTTAAGTAAGGCGCTAGAGCGAAGTGCATCACAATGGCTGTCCCAAATATGCTTTGCTGGCATCACATGGCCACAATTTAAAGAACTCTTTGTTCAACGCTTTGTTGGCATCGAAACGTCTGCAGCCACACTGATGAAAATTTTGAACGGGCGACCAAAGTCTGGAGAAAGTTACACCTAATATGGAAATTTAAATCTATTGATCTGGAGGAAATTGCGGTTTCACTTACTCTGGCTCACATGACAATTGATGACAAATTGTCGCGCTGGGTTTTTACAAACAATATTAAAACTCGAAATGACATGCAACAACAACTACAAGCGCACACTTTTAAAAAACGGAACCTTGATGACATCTACAACAGACCCGGAGCGTAAAAAGTCTAAGTATCTCTCTCAAGTGGAATGCAATTATTGTGGAAAGACTGGACATAAATATGCTGAATGTCGTGCTCGGCAGAGGTCACAAAATCAAGGAAGAAGTCACAATGGAAGTTCAACGCAAGGATCAAATGACCGATTAACAGTCAAATGTTTCAAATGCGACGAGCTTGGGCACTTCGCATCCGCCTGTCCAAAAGGACGATCACGAGGAAACGACCCAGTAACCGAGAAACGTGTTGACATCTGTACTGTAGCTCCACCATCAGGAATAGTAAGAAGTTCAACCGGTGAGTCCGTTCCATACTTTTTTTGATTCCATATTGAAAGAGGGATTAGCGGATGTGTTCATGGAAGGATGTTAGTGGTGCTGTGCTTATGAGTGGCAAATTCTAGCTACGTAAAGATTTGTAATTTTAATTTTATAAATAAAAAAAAAAGATTCAATATAAGAAATAAGATTCAATGTAGGCGAACATGTCTTGCTCAAGAGTGAAGAGCGGCATCAAACAAAGCTAAACCCAAGGTTTGGGGGCCATATGTAATGGCAGAAAAGCTTGATGGTGACCGATATGTGTTGAGATCTTTGACAAGCAAGAGAACGTATAGTAGGCCCACGAATAGTTATGGTCGATGCCTGTTGAGGTAGACGCAGACCAATGCGAGAGATCGCCGACTGAGGCACTCGTAGAGACCAATGTGAGAGATCGCCGACTGAGGCACTCGTAGAGACCACTGCGAGAGATCGCCGACTGAGGCATTCGTAGAGACCATAGACTCTGAGTTAATTATTCACAAGGCTACAGCTATGAGGGTCCGGAGGGACCAAGACGCATGAGGATGCGTGAGATCGTTGCAAGGAGTGCAGCAAGAGCCTGACAGTGTGACAAATTAGAGACAAAACAGAGAGAATGGTAAGGTAAAGAATGAAAAAAAGAAAGAAGTGTGGCAAGAGATACGATTACTGTTTGATCAAAAGAAATGAAGTCATAAATTGTAAATTTCAAAGAAAAGTTTGAGCAAGGCAAGGGATGCCGATATGTTATTTGATAAAAATGTTTCGGATATTGATGAAATATTACGTTGAGTTAAAGATTGAAATAATGAAGTGAAGTTGAGAAATATAAGGAAAGCAACGAGAGGGCGACGTGAATTAGTCTGGTCGAAGGGATCGAAGGGACAACACGCAGGAGACTTGCTGTGCTAATCAATATGGAGCGATCCTGTTACATAAAATTGACAATAAACCTCATGTTGTGGAGTATTACAGGACGTAAATTTGTAGTATATACTGACTGTAATTATTTAAAGGCCAGCCGCACAAAACTAGGTTTAACACCGAGGGTGCATAGATGGTGGGCGTTTTTACAGGCGTTTGATTTTGAAATAGAGTATAGAAAAGGCGAGCGAATGGCGCATGTGGATTTTCTCTCTCGAAATCTAGTGCTTGAACAAAAGAAAGGTAATGAATAAGATTTCAGAGTTACGAATCAATTTGACCGAGGTATCTGATAACTGGTTGGTTTCAGAACAACAGCGAGATACAGAGATACAAGATATAATTGTATTATAAAGTTAAAGAATAATGAGTTACGTTATTATGCATCTTAGATGGGAAAAGACGCTGGACAAAGTCTATTGTTATTATCGGTTCGAAAATATGTCTAAATGTGTGCGTGGATTCGTAGAAGATTTGATTAAATGAAAAGTTTCTAAGCCACTAGCGGGAAAAGTGCAGACTGAGCTGCATCCTATTCCTAAAATAGAAGCCGAGTCTAGTCAGAGATCATGGCAGGATGCGTTGGCTGAAGTGCAGCTAGCAATGAATGGCACGATTAATTATTGATTGGTAAAGAAGCTCGACCTTTTGGCTTTTTGCCGCTAAACGAAAATAACGATGATGAGGTAGACAAAGAAAATTTAAGAAAGGAGGCTAAAAAGAACATGAAAGCTCAAGCAGAATACGATAAAGATGAGTTATGTAAAGACAGGGGCAGCACGATAGGAGTTGTGTCTGTTGCCCAATAGAGAAACTGAAGACCGCACCATAGCAGAAGAGACTTGTTATGGCGGGGGTCGTTTGTGTAAAAGGAACTACACAAAATATAAGTTCAGTTTGTGTAAAAGGAACTACACAAAATATAAGTTCAGTTTGTGTAAAAGGAACTACACAAAATATAAGTTCAGTTTGTGTAAAAGGAACTACACAAAATATAAGTTCAGTATGTGTAAAAGGAACTACACAAATATAAGTTAATTATGTGTAAAAGGAACTACACTAAAGATAAGTTAATTATTTGTAAAAGGAACTACAAAATTTGTTTGATTTGAAAGATTAAGACAAAAATGTGTTAAAGGAATTACACGAGTGGTATGATTTCTTAAATTTGAGTTGTGTTACGAAAATTTAAGTAATTTAGTCATGTTATGATAAGACTAAAGTTGAAACTAATTTGAATCAGAAATGGATTGAATGGAAATAATTCTTTGAAATATCCATAGGGTCTTTTGAATCCTGAAGTGTTATCACTTATGTGGTAGATTTAAGACAACACACGAGGACGTGTATTATGTGAGGAAGGCCGTGTCGAAATACGAATGTATTTTGACCACTGTACGTGTCTGTCATATTATTAGCATGGTTTGACCACTGTGCTTGCAAGACGCAGCTGCGCAATGAGTTTGGTATATCGTGAGTACATTCTTAGAATTTGACTACAACGTAGAATATGACTGGCGCCAAAGTACCGTTACGAGTGAGGCGACGGCGTTGTCGCGCTGTCGCCAAGTGTAGTCCAGCTAGGGTGTGTAAAGGATAGATCGATGCGTAGAAAATACGATCAGTTGCATACAGACGATCACGCACGCCGGTTGGAATTCGCTTCACTCGAAAGGTTTATTTGCCAATATGGAAGATCAGGCCCAAATAAATGCCAACGCTGCGACATGTACATATATATTACACAATTAATTATCGTCATAAATATAAATATGTAAAGGGCAGCTAATTCGAGCGGCGATCTTAACATACGAATTTAAAAAACTTTAAAATTATAATAGTCAGGGCGTGAATTATTAATTTTAATTGTTTTCATTATATTGCCAAAACTCCATATATGTACATTCGTTTCTTCGATCAGAATTGATTTCGACCCGAAAATCGTCTATTGTTTTTACTCACACGAGCAAGCAAATTCTATTTTTAGGTTTCGTACGCTCTCAGCGTAAGCGAGCGGACAGAGAGCAATTTTGGCCGTCACTCTCTTAGCTTGTCGACTATCTTAGCTAGGTTTGTTCGTAAGGTCGTCCGCGAAGCTTCTTTGTAAATATGGGTTGGAATTGCCTGGCGATGGTGTGTTTTCGTCAATGATTCTTGGCTTAAAGCTAGTCGCTTCTGAATGGCCGTGTCATGGGAGGAGAAACGAGGTCTTCTGTCGTTCAAGTTTTGCCGAAAAGGATTTAGCATCGCCTTTCTGGCGGCCTCATGGTGAGCTTCACCGATTGACCTGCTCAGGATTGCTGAGCCGTACGGCTGACGAGGGGTATTATTGCGCGGAGGGGGCCTTGTCGTCTATAAATGTTATTTGTTGCGTCTTTAATTGTCCGTATTTTGTTTATGTCAATGTTGCTAGAAACCACCTTGTATGCACTAATATGCTCTCCAGAGCAGTTAACGCAAGTGGCAGGGGTAGACTTAGCTTGGTGCAGCAGGATGACAGATGATCGCCAGTGCATTTCATGCATCTTGGCGGCCTCATGCATAAATTTTTGGCATGTGTGAAGCCCTGGCATCTGTAGCACTGGACCGGCTCACGTGTCCTTTCAATATCCACCCTTTGCCCACCGTTTGTATGAGTGAGATAATTTTGTCATGTCTCCATGATTTTGATTTAAATTTGCGGAAGACATTTTTGAATTAATTGGCGGCAGGTTTGCTCGCCATGGTTCGAGTGTGGAATTTAAATTTAAATTTCCATAAGTTGTTGTTGTTGCTGCTGGCTTCACTTTTTGCTACGGTTGCGCGCGCGCCTCTGTCGGTTTTATAATCTCAACTGACTTGCAGCTTTGGGCTAGGCACGTAGGCGGGCTTTTTCGATAGCTCAAAGGCACAGCGGATGATCGATACGCTGTATTATGCACACATATCGGATAATCACTGTACTGTATATTCATAACATACAAGCACATTGTAGCACTCCGTTACAGTCAAGCCACATGCACCCACGTGCATATATATACAAGATAACATAGATAAGCATCGCTACGCTGCAAGCTACGCCGGCAGCGCTGCTCCCCGACCTAGGCTAAAAAATCTTTGTATGCAGATCAGGCAATTAATTACGAGTTGATGGAGCGGGACCTTCCCTGCTCCTAAAAATTGAAATAATAAAGAATATTATCGAAAGAGATATGCGCAGTTGACTTCAATTCAAGCGGGAAATGGTAAATGTTACAAAAGATAAAAAAAAAGTTACCGTATACTGGTCAAAGGGAAAGATGAAATAAAAACCAACTGTATTTTGGAAATAATGCAACTACATGGCGACCGTGACCGGACCGTTATAAGCTGTAGCAGACGCAAACGGAAACCGCTTGTGATAATTTTCAACTTCCATCAGCAAGCACTGAACCTGAGAAAATCAGCACGCCCGGCATTCGACGCTTATCAAGCAAGACGGCGGCAATTGTGGAGAAACAGCGATCTGAGTGAGTAGAGTGTTAGCGTGATGGGTAAAAACAGGGGCGGAGTTCGAAATAAAGTAAAAAAGAGAATAGCGCACATAATGTGGCTATTATATATGAATACCCTACCCCACCGCCCGAATAGTCGAAAGCTCAAAAACTACAAGCTGAGCTAGACCACTGTGACGAATATCTTTAAAAAAAAACACCAATACACCCGCTCACTCAGAAAAACAAATAAAATCGTTAACAATTAATAAAACTCAAACTCCCCAGCCAAAAAGCCTCCAGGAATTTAAGAAAAGCTGCCCGAACGACTGCGAGGGACCATTGTTCACACCACATTGTAAACATACGTGCAGGCACTGCAGCCCAATATGAAGACATCATCATCAACGTGGTAAGCAGACCTCTCACTACGTCATGGAGGGAGTGTCAGCGTGCCAACACCGGCGACGTCCAGCTGTCGCAAGGAGGATCTGCAGCCAAAAATATTCCTGAAGCAAGTAGGAGCTACGAAATAAAATATTTTTTTTTGTTGCCCTGTGTGGCACACCACCCTCGATGCACTGCGCTGCATATTAATATTACACAAAATATTGTAACATTGAGCGGAACTTTTTCTGCCCGATGAGAAGAATGGCCCGTAAAGCCATACACCAATTAGGCAGGAAAATGTAACAATATATATATAAATCAAAACAAAATATAATTAACGTAAAATAAACCAAAACCAAAAATTATAAAAAATTATATTGTAAATTAAATATATACAAAAATGGGTTGGTTTGGATCTGACAATCGTCAGACATAATGATAATAAAGAAGCGTTATATAAGCAGAGCGAATAATTGGGATAAGATTTAAAAATTTTAGATTGAATAAAAAATAGACTTTTTAAACCAAAAAAAACACAGAAAATGCATTTTGAATTAAGATGATCCAAAATTTTTGTTTTAAATATCAGAAACTAGAATGAAAAAAAAATTAAAATTAAATTAAAATTAAAATGCAGCAAAACCATATGAATTCCATATCGTACCTGACAATTTTCCTATACCAGGGGATGGCTTGGATTGGCTTGGATTTCATTAAGAAATACAATTGTATTTTGGAATTCCACGACCAAGAAGATTGGTTCACTTTGAGGCCCAAAAATTTCAGGAACATAAACATTCCTATTATACTTTCACTAGATAACGAAATAATTTTGCCAGCTAGACCAGAAGTGATTCGAAAGATTCAGCTAACATCTACTGACACACATGTCATGTCACACATATTTTTGGTCTTGAAACAGAAACCATATCAGCTAATAATTTTTATAAGCAAAAATTGAGATTAAATGACGCTATAGTTAGCAGCGCAAATATAAAAAGCGAATCATTGGATGATTATGATGTATACAATGCAAATATACAATGCAAATACAATGCAAATAGCGCACAAGAACTTCAGAAGTATTAAAACTTCTTAAATTTCCATCGTTATTCAAAAGCGATTTAACAAAATTATGCACCGAATATAGCGATATTTTTGGTCTTGAAACGGAAACCATATCAGCTAATAATTTTTATAAGCAAAAATTGAGATTAAATGACAAAACTCCAGTCTATATCAAAAACTATAGAATGCCAGAAAGTCAAAAGCCAGAAATTCAAAGGCAAGTTGACAAATTAATAAAAGATGGCATTGTCGAACCATCTATTTCAGAATATAATAGCCCACTTCTCTTGGTACCCAAGAAATCACTGCCTAACTCGGCGGAAAAGAGATGGCGATTAGTAGTCGATTATCGCCAAATCAACAAGAAACTGCTAGCAGATAAATTCCCACTTCCAAGAATAGAAGATATTCTTGATCAATTAGGTCGAGCAAAATATTTCTCGTGCCTAGACCTGATGTCAGGATTTCATCAAATAGAATTAGACGAAAGGTCAAGAAATATAACATCATTCTCAACTTCAACAGGAGCATACCGCTACACGCGATTACCATTTGGTTTAAAAATAGCCCCAATTTCTTTCCAAAGAATGATGACCCTTGCATTTTCAGGCTTAACGCCTTCGCAAGCATTTCTGTATATGGATGATTTAGTAGTCATAGGCTGTTCTGAAAAGCACATGCTTAAAAATCTAACCGACGTTTTCAAATTATGTAGGCAACATAATTTAAAACTACATCCAGAAAAATGCACTTTCTTTATGAAAGAAGTTACTTATTTAGGTCACAAGTGTACTGACAAAGGTATATTGCCTGATGACTCTAAATATGAGGTAATAAAAAATTACCCCAAACCAGTAAACGCAGACGAAGCTAGACGATTCGTGGCATTTTGCAATTATTACAGAAGATTTATTAAGAACTTTTCTGAGAAATCAAGCCACTTAACGAGGCTTTGTAAAAAGAATGTTTCATTTGAATGGACAAGCGAATGCAATGATGCATTCGAATATCTCAAAAGGGAATTAATGAAACCAACACTCCTTCAGTACCCAGATTTCAACAAACAATTTTGCATAACCACAGATGCTAGTAAACAAGCATGTGGAGCGGTACTATCTCAAGACCATAACGGTCAACAGCTACCAGTGGCATACGCTTCAAGAAGCTTTACAAAAGGCGAAAGTAATAAGTCCACTACAGAGCAGGAGCTAGCAGCCATTCACTGGGCAATAAATCACTTCAGACCATACGTATATGGTAGACATTTCTTAGTACAAAGTGACCACAGGCCACTATAATATCTTTTTTCGATGAGAAACCCCAGTTCAAAATTAACCAGGATGAGACTAGACTTGGAGGAGTTTGAATTCACAGTAGAATATCTCAAGGGGAAAGATAATCATGTTGCAGACGCTTTGTCCCGAATAACCATCGGAGAACTTAAAGCGATGAATAGACAAATACTAAAGGTCACAACAAGATCTACAACATGACTGAAAAGTACCTGCGCAGGTGAAAAATCGCATGAACCAAATAAGAAAGAAAATATAAAAATGCCCAGTAATCTATCAGGTAATCAATAACATTGATGCCTAAAAATATGTTATACTCAAAATAGACAACCATAAGTGCTTGTAAAAAAGAGGAAAACACATTATAACACGTTTTGATATCACTAATTTTTATTCTAATGAAATAATCGATTTAGATCAATTCTTTCAAAGGCTTAATGAAGTAGCAAGAATAAATAGCATCATTCAAACACAATTGTCACCAAGAGAACAAATCTTCGATTTTGTCACTATAAAGAATTTTAAAGAAAAGGGCAATAAAATACTAAAAAATTTTAAAATAGCGCTATTAATCAAGGTGACTAAGAGAGATAAACATGATAAGGTTCAAATAAAAGGAATACTGTCTAAATATCATGATGATCCGTCAGAAGGAGGCCATTCACGAATTTCTAGAACCCTGAAGAAAATAAAAAACTATTATTATTGGCCACAAATGACAAAGGCAATAAGTAAATATGTTAAAACATGTTTAAAATGTCATCACGCCAAGACAACAAAACATACTAAACACCTTTGACGATAACAGAAACGCCAGCAACAGCATTTGATATAGTTTTGATAGATACCATTGGTCCACTGCCAAGATCAGAAAACGGAAATGAGTATGCTGTTACTATCATTTGCGATTTAACAAAATATTTGGTAACGGTAACTATTCCAAATAAAAGTGCAAGATCAGTTGCTAAGGCTATATTCGAAAATTTTATACTAAAGTACGGTCCAATGAAAACAATCATAACGGACATGGGAACGGAATATAAAAACCAAATTATAGACGACCTGTGCACAAAAAAAAAAAAAAACATTACTTCAACAGTACACCATCACCAGACATTAGGAACAATAGAATGAAGTCACAGAACATTCAACGAGTATGTTCGCTTATATATATCTGTTGACAAACCCGATTGGGATATATGGATACAATATTTTACTTATTTTTTCAACACAACAGTATCGGTAGTTCATGAATATTGTGAATATGAATAAGTATTTGGAAGATTACCAAGAATTGTTCAAGTTAGTATTTTTGGGATTCTAGTATTTTTCCCGTCAGTTACTCGCATTTGTCGGTGTCAATGGCATTTCGGGAAACTGGTCTCTCCTCTCCCAAGCGGAAACGAAGCAGAAAACTCGCGTGTTATTTCTTATTGTAATAATTGTGCTTACTGTTCCTGCGCATTGCCTATAGTAATCCTGTTTCTGCTTTCAGTGGTGCTGGTAACGTCGTTGCTGCGGAGATGCCGGTATGCAGCAAGCATTGGTTAGCCTGGCCCGCCAACTTTGGTGCACGCAGAACCTTTTGTGAAGGGAAGGAAAAAGATGCGCCGCAGTCCGCGAGGACTCGGGCGATTCGAGTTTCATCAAGGCCGTCTCGTAAAAACCGTAAGCCAAATGGACTATAAATGCAAGCACTTTGTGTAGAAAAGAACCAGTACTAAATTCGGACGTCCAAGGGCGGCTGGGGTCTCAAGTTCGGCCGCTGCGCGAAGAAGTTGTGCGAGAAGATGGTCCCAAACATTGCTCCGTCCAGCTGTGTATCGGATCGCAGCTCGTAAAAGTCGTTACAGCTCTCCCTCGTGTGGAGTTAAACATTTAGATCATTCATTGGGACTTGTTGACCGAGGATCCGATATTCTTGGGCGAGGACTCGGGCGATTCGAGCTTCATCAAGGCCATCTCGTAAAAACCGGAAGCCAAATAGACTGCATGTGCAAGCGCTTTGTGTAGAAAAGAACCAGGACTAAGTTCGGAGAATTACTTACCGGGGGACGTCCAGGGGCGGCTGGGGTCTCAAGTTCGGTCGCTGCGCGAAGAAGTTGTGCGAGAAGCTGGTCCCGAACATTGCTCCGTCCAGCTGTGTATCGTTACAGCGAGGGCAGAATAATTTAACGTTGGACTTGACCCACACGTCGCTGTGGCCAATAGGAAGGGCTTTCTGCCTACAGGAGACACTCTCTCATACTTTTGGCGCATATCATCCACGCCTCGCTCCGACATGATGTATCGGGCGTGGATCATGCCGTACCACTTCTCCTCATCGCCGAGGACACAGTTACCATCGTCCGATGAGATGGATAACACCGATGCCCATCCTCCACTTTGGTTCACGTTCTGGCCGTCCATAAGTTGTTGTTGCTGCTGTCTTCACTTTTTGCTACTGTTGCGCGGGCGCCTCTGTCGGTTTTATAATCTCAACTGACTTGCAGCTTTGGGCTAGGCACGTAGGCGGACTTCTTCGATAGCTCAAAGGCACGACGGATGATCGATATGCTAGCAATTTTCCCGCCAGCCTTTTCGACGGGCTTATCAGATAGTATCTTTTTTCTCCGCCAGCTGACTATCGGGCATAAATACTAGAATTGTTCAAGTTAGTATTTTTGGGATTCTAGTATTTTTCCCGTCAGTTACTCGCATTTGTCAGGGTCAATGGCATTTCGGTAAACTGGTCTCTCCTCTCCCAAGCGGAAACGAATCAGAAAACTCGCGTGTTATTTTTTATTGTAATAATTGTGCTTACTGTTTCGCATTGCCTATAGTAATCCTGTTTCTGCTTTCAGTGGTGCTGTTAACGTCGTTGCTGCCGGTATGCAGCAAGCACCTTTTGTGAAGGGAAGGAAAAACATGCGCCGCAGTCCGCGTCGTCAATAGAAAAGGCTTAGGTTTGTCTGTGTGTTGTCTTGAGTACAAGCTGACTGATATATAGGACAAACATTTCTGCTCTCCCTCGTGTGGATTTAAACATTCAGATCATTAATTGGGACTTCTTGACCGAGGATCCGATATTCTTGGGCGAGGACTCGGGCGATTCGAGCTTCATCAAGGCCGTCTCGTAAAAACCGGAAGCCAAATATACTGCATGTGCAAGCGCTTTGTGTAGAAAAGAACCAGGACTAAATTCGAAGAATTACTTACCGGGGGACGTCCAGGGGCGGCTGGGGTCTCAAGTTCGGCCGCTGCTCGAAGAAGTTGTGCGAGAAGCTGGTCCCGAACATTGCTCCGTCCAGCTGTGTATCGTTACAGCGAGGGCAGAAGATCTTCACGTTGGACTTGACCCACACGTCGCTGGGGCCAACAGGAAGGGCTTTCTGCCTACAGGAGAGCTCTGGACACACTTCGAAGTCGCCTCTCTCATACTTTTGGCGCATATCATCCACGCCTCGCTCCGACATGATGTATCGGGCGTGGATCATGCCGTACCACTTTTCTTCATCGCCGAAGACCCAGTCCAAGGAACTGTCGAACACCGGATTCAGGATCACTTGCAGTGTTTCGGTGAAGTACTCCAGGCCCATCTGTTTGAACGTCTCCTGAATATAGTCGATGGGTACGCTGCAGAGGAACTCGTTGATCCCGAGGAACCATCTGATTCAGGTGCTGTTGTTGTTGTTCTGGCTACAAGATTTTACTGTGAATGGCTATTTTTTCCAACGGAAAAACCAAGTTATTCACGGGCTCGATTTGTTGCCAGTTCACTCGTATGAAATAATAAAAAGTACAGTGCGAAATGATAAGGCCTACTATGCCATGATGACATCTATGTATCAGTTGGTCCGCATTCCTTAATCGGCCGAGGACTGAATGGCCTTTACAAAAATCTCAATCTCGTCAAAGCGGCAAGCACAGCGTTTTTATATTATGTTCAAGTTACGGGGTTTGGACTGTCACCCTCTCTCCCTGTCATACGCTCTCCCGCTCTTCACCACAGAGTCTCCGAGGAGTCTCCCCTGCGCTTGGGAGAACCCAACGCATTAGAATAAGCTTTAGTGTAAAACTACCCACGATCCATAAAACATACGCCCGGTCGCGGACGCGCTATTTCTACAAGTCGTCGAGTGTTTTTTTCTGGTGTTCTATTTTCAGCAAACTAGGAAATTTCCAGGACCAGCAAGCCGCAGCATCCTAACATTTTGGTCCTTCGAGCCGGATATCCCGGATTTTTCAAGTTTGTCCTTCAGCGACCAACTTATAAGATAAGTACGAAATCTCCATTCCTTTTAATTGTCGGTCTGCAGCAAAAGGTTCAAACATCCAATTTCGTTCAATTTGCTGTCAGATTTATTGTCAGATCTAACGGATTTCTCCGACAAAAGGCAATTAAAGGAAATTACTTATCCATTTTCACGGGCGCCGCCATATTACCCACCGTTCTAAAATTCTAAGTCCCATTTTCCGAATATATTTAAATATTCATCCAGTCCGAACAGTGCAAACATCCAAATGTGGATTTGTCTCTTTGTCTTTGTTTTTGTCATTGCCTTTGCCAGCACTCAGCTACCCGCTAACATAAGCAACCCAAACTTAACGTAAACACAGCTTCCGCTTGGAGACCAAACCACGGCCGACTCATTGCGCATCAATCAAAAACTGCATCGATCAGCATAATTGAATTTCACAATGCAGTGGAAAATTTGCAGCATAAAGCTTTTATCGAAAGTTCGCTAATTTCCCGAAAGAAAAGCTTCTGGCCGAGGTTGATTGGATTGGGACTTAGAATTAGAAGATCAGTGAGTCGGAGTCGGGTCGGAGTCTGAATCGGGACGAGATCGTCAACTCGAAGCTAAAGATAAGCTACCAACAAAGTGTCTCGTAATAGTATAAGTGAAAAAGTTTATCACCAATAAATAAATAAAGTATCGTGAGCAGATAAAAACAACACTAAGTCTCTAAATAAAAATTAAAAAAATTAAGATTAAGATACAGAGAATACTACATTAAAATTAAATATTACAATATCAATTTAATTTAAAACAATCTGGAAGATTTGATAAATAGTTTTGATAATTTAAATTTAACAATGGCAACCGGAGGTTCAGTATCAACCCTTTCTGCCGGTGGGATATCCAGCGCCAGCAATCTGACAATTAAATTAATAAACCGATTAATAAATGTACTGTTGAGTGAAGTAACCAGAAAACTTCAAGAGTTAGAAGAGCAGTTAACCGCTAACAAAAATGAGGTAGAAGACTATAAGATCCAAACAATTGACCGAATCATAAAATGCGAAACTATATTAGAGGTAATTAAATCCTTACCAAAGTTCACAGGTGAAATAACGCAATATGTAGGCTGGAGAGAAGCGGCGAAAACCGCAATGAGTCTATATAAAATTGAAAGTGAACAATATTTTATCGCTTTAACAATTTAACGTAATAAAATCATGGGAGCAGCACACGATGCTCTAACCAACCATGGTACCGTTTTAAACTTTCAAGCAATTCTTTCCAGATTGGATTTTATCTATAACGATAAAAGACCAATCCATATACTCGAATCAGAATTAAGCATCTTAAGACAGGGTCGCATGACCATTACCGAATTCTACAACGAAGTAAATAAGAAAATGACGTTACTTATAAATAAAACTATAATGACTTATGGAAAGGACAGCCTTAAACCCAGGAAACAAATAAAACAATTAGGAGCAACGCTCTAAGAATTTTTATTTCTGGATTAAACGGTTCAATCTCAGAAACACTCTTCTCTCTCAACCCACCAGATTTGTCAAATGCTTTGGCAAAGTGTCAGGAATTAGAGTCTAACAACTTTAGAGCTCAATTTGCAAATAGGTATAATGGATTTAGGAGTGAAAATAAAAATCATGGAAACAACCTTAGATTTGCCCCTAGACAGATTAATAATACACCAAATAGGATAAATAATAATTGGCCGCAAAACGGGAACTTCGGAGCGAATAACAATTGGAATTTTTATAATAATTCCAAAGTTCAACCACCACCAGAACCATAAGAGTTCAAAATCGTCCGTATAAAAATTATAATCATCCTAGGAATAATAACAACAAGTGGAATTATAATAATAACCGACACAATTTTAATAATAATTTCCAAAGAAATAATTATAATCAATACCCAGCGCAAAAACCCAACACAAGCGCAGGTCATGTAAATCAGTCCGGGGTATCCGAAACACACCCCCCGATAAAACGGGAACAGTCAACAAGCCAGCTCAAAAAACAATGAGAGTAAATAATATCAACGAGAGACATTTTTAAGATCAGCACTTTACAGAGGAATGCCCCATATAACAAGGGTACACAGAAAAACTAAAAGACAATTCAAAATATTAATAGACACAGGAGCCACCGCGTGCTATATAAAAAAGGGTATTTATGAGAATAAAAGGGAATTATCAATACATAAAAGAGTATCTACAGTTCATGGATATTCAATCATAAAATATTATCATTTGATAAATATATTTGGGGAACAACATGTATTCTATGAAATTGAGGGTTTAGAATCTGATCTATTAATTGGATTCAATTTGTTAAGAAAGATTGGAGCTAAATTAGATATCGAGAAAGGAATCATGGAGTATAAGGGAAATATAGACAAACTCCAATATTTTGACGAGGATAAAAAAGATTTGTGTTTAATTGAGGAAAAAAATATTCTTCCATTAAAAGAATATATAATTAAAAAATATTTAGATGAGCAAAAGATATATAAAACCGAAACGGTAATTGCTGAAGGCAGTTTATATAGCTTGGGATCAATGAATCCTGAGCACAACGACGTTGAATTATCCGTCATTAATAAAACTAATAGTTCGGGATTTGAAAATACAATATATCATTTAGGGATTGAAAAATCCTGAACAAGCCGACGATGTTAATTCCGTCAGTCTTAAATCAAATAGTTTGGAATCCACAAATACCGAGCACGCAGTCGTTGAGTTTTCCGACAAAGAAAAAATTCATAACCTAAATATATTTTCAAATCAAATAAAAGAATTTGAAAATAAAGTTATGAATAAAATTGAAAAGGAGCATTCTAAAATAAATACGCAAATTACTTTTCTTACCTATATTCGAGGAGAAATAAATACAGTCAATGACAGAGCAATTTATAGCAAACAATATCCTTATGACATGTCGGTCTCAGATTTCGTTAATAATGAAATCGATAGAATGCTAAAAAAAAATTATTAGACCAAGTAGAAGACCCTACAATTCACCAGTCTTAGTAGTGCCCAAAAAAGGTCAAAACGAAGATGGATCTCCAAAACATCGATTAGTTATTGACAATAAAAATTAAATGAAAGCACAATACCTGACAGATACCCGATGCAAGATCCGTCTGTAATATTATCTAACTTAGGGAAGTCAAAATATTTCTCAACAATTGATCTGGAATCAGGATTCCACCAAATTTTAATGAAAAATTCAGATATTGAAAAAACAGCTTTCTCTATAAACATTATAATAACAAACGCCCCTAGAATATTTCAAAGAGCAATGGATGACATATTGAGAGAACAAGTCGGAAAAACTTGTCATGTTTATATGGATGATATAATAATCTTTTCTAATACAATTGAACAACATTATACTGATTTAATTCAAATAATTAATATTTTACAACAAGCAAATATGAAAATTTCTCTAGAAAAATCTAAATTCTTTAAATTAGAAACAGCTTTTCTAGGTTATATAGTATCTCACAATGTAATTAAACCAGATCCTGAGAAAATCTCCACAATTATGAAGTATCCGATTCCACAAAACATTAGAGAGCTTAGAAGTTTTCTAGACCTCACCGGCTATTACCGTAAATTTGTCCGAAATTATGCAAAAATTGCCAAACCTTTGACCAAATACCTAGAAGGAGATAAAGGAAAAATTTCTAGGAGAATGTCTACAAAAATTACAATACACTTAGACGACCCAGCTGTTAAAGCTTTTAAAGAACTTAAAGATAATTTAATAGCACAAGTGGAATTAGTTCAACCAGATTATAACAAAAAATTCACTTTAACGACAGACGCATCAGATGTAGCTATCGGGGCAGTTTTATCATAGGATAATAAACCAATTACTTTCATATCCAAAACTTTAAATAAAACCGAACAACTTTATGCCACAAATAAAAAGGAATTGTTGGCAATAGTTTGGGCTCTTAAAAATCTCAGGAATTACTTATATGGTGTAATTGGTATTGAAATACAAACAGACCATCAATCTTTATCTTTCACAATCTCAGATAAAAACCCGAACGTAGAAATGAAAAGATGGTACTCCTTTATAGAAAGTTTCACCCCGAAAATAATATATAAACCCGGAACAACTAATGTCGTAGCCGACGCATTATCTCGAATAAAAATAAATAATATTACTAACAGCGAAATAACAACTGTTATTAACAAAGGGAAGGTATACAATACATGAGTCATTGAATGTTTTTGATAAGACACGGCATATAATTGAATATGATACGCCAGAAAACTAATAGAAATATTAAGGGAGTGTCTAAAACGAAACATAACGGTAAGAATTCATTGCACTTTAGAAGATCTTTATCATATTCAATTACCATTAAAAAATAACTTTACCAACAAATTTCTTTATACTAAAATATTTCTACAAGACGTGGAAAATAATGAAGATAAGGCTATCATAATAGAAGAAACACATAGTCGTTCCCACAGAGGACTAGACGAAAATTATAAACAAATCAATAGATTATTTTATTGGCCAAACTTATATATCAAATTAAAAGAATTTATAAAAAATTGTACAATTTGCAACGAAAATAAATACAACCGGCATCCTATTAAAATCCCTAATGGGGAAGCTCCTATTCCAACTAAAGAAGGAGAGAATTTACACATCGACATTTATTACGCGCAAAGTCTTATTTTCTTAACCTGTATTGACGCATATTCAAAATTCCTGGTTGTAAAAGAAATTCAAAATAAACTAAGCATCGAGAATAAAGTAATGGAATTACTCCAACATTTTCCCCACGCCAAAGTAATTATGACTGATAATGTACCGAGCTTCACCTCTGCTCAATTTAAATCCTTTGCACAAAGATGTGGTTTAACTCTACATTTCGCCGACCCCAGACACAGTACCTCGAACGGACAAGTAGAAAGGGCACATTCAACATTAACAGAATTAGCTCGTTGTATAAAAGAAGAATTTAATCTCACTGACTATTCTGAAAAAATTATTAGAGCCGCAAAAGAATTCAATCAAAGCATTCATTCTACAACAAACCAAAAACCTTTTGATATCCTATATAATAAAATTGATCACGAATACATTTCAAGAATTCTAAAGAACACACAAGAAAAAATGTTAGTAACACACAATGAAGGTCGTAAAGAAAAAGAATATCACGTAGGTCAAGTTGTTTATGAGAAGAAACACGAAGAAAGAAATAAGCTAAAAACTAGATACAAAAAACAGGTTGTTAAGGAAAACTTACCTAACAAAGTTATAATCAATAATAGAAACAGGACTATTCACAAAGACATCATTAAGTTTTAACAAATACCATATTTTTTTATTAAATTACAGAAAATGCATTTCGTATTACTTTTAATAACATTCGTAATGATAACCACTTCAGAAATAATTGATTACTCCAATCACGAATTCATCCTGTTCAGGGACAAAAAGGATGTCCTTACCTATGAATCATATGCTGACTTATTCCACGTAACTAACTTAAGTTTTTATAAAGAAATAATCAATCTAGAATCAGGATATGTAAGAAAAGATAAAAATATACGGACACAATGGGAAATTACTTACGAAATACAGATAATAGAATTAATTTTGTCACAACTGATACCAACTAGATCAAACAGGGGAATAAATGAGTTAGGCACTGTTTGGAAATGGTTAGCTGGAACTCCGGATCACGATGATTTCATTAAAATACAGAACAAAATAAATGATTTAATTGAAAACAATAACCAACCATTTATTATTAATTCCAAATTGTTTAAAGAGATAAAATCACTATCCGATCATTTTAAAAACATTTTTATCGATCAAGAATTGCCATTACGAAAACATCGTTTACGTTTATTAGCATTTGAGTGATACATTAGTGATACTATCACACTAGCCAAAATTGATTTATTCAACACAAAAATTTTAAATAATGAAGATATTAAAGAAATATTAGATCACGAAAAACAGCCTGTACTTATTGCAGACTTAATGGACATCGCCATATTCAAAATTGTATTGCATAAAGAACTCTTAATAATTTATATAAAATACCCCGTTATAACAAACAGATGCGAAATTTACTATGCCAGATCCATTTCACATAATGATGGAAAATTACTTATAAGTAACCAGGTCGCAAAATGCGAAAATACCTTTTATGAAATATCTAATTTTAAGAACGAACTTTTCAACAACTATTGTATTATAAGTAAAGATAAGACTTGTTTTACCCGCTTACTAAATGGAGAAAAATCAATTTGCACTAAAATTCTAAAAAAAATAAGAATATAGATATCATTCAAGAAGGTGCCATTCTAATAAATGGAAATAATATTGTGAACGATTGTCATTTAAACGGGTCATATTTAATAACATTTAACAACTACAACTACAATAAATAATATTTCATACACCAATTCAGAAAACAAAATACTTGAGTACATAACTACCAACCACTTTAAAAACTTAGAAATATCAGAATATATAAAATCAAACAATTCAGAACTTTCCCTTGACAACATTAATATTTTAATCCCATTTATTGAAATTTACAATTGGAAAATTTCAATTTCATTTATATTATTAATTTTAATCATTTTGTATTTCATTACTATATTAATAATAAAATTCAGATATTATATATTTGTAACCAAACAAAAACGGCCAGAACAAGAAAAACCAAATAATGATGTAGAATTTTTAACAGAATTAAATGAGCGTTTGAACGGAATTAATAATGAAGAGGGACGCGTCATTTTAGAAGGAGGAGAGTTATCCAACCCAAACAAATTTCAATTCTCAATCTCGTCGGCATTTCCTTTGTCTTTGTTATTGTCATTGCCTTTGCCAGCACTCAGCTACCCGCTAACATAAGCAACCCAAACTTAACGTAAACACAGCTTCCGCTTGGAGACCAAACCAAACATATACATCTCCATATACATATAGTGACGTATTTGGGTGGTCCAAACCAGCCACTTCTATTATTTCAAAGAAAACAGTAATGCACTCCAGTATTTTTCCATAATGTATCCCAGCTGCGCATCATTCATTTATCTTTTGCAGCGCAGCCGTTCTTGTAAACATCCTAAAGCCTGACCTAAGCAGATTTGACTGCCCTCTTTCAACGCTACCTAATCTTAAGAACCCAAGAGCGAGGCTCTCCCGAAATACAAATATTGTTCAAATACTGAGGCTTCTCCTCAATCCAATTTGCATTTGATTTTTAGTCTTAAGCTGAGATCCAAAGAATAAAGTCGTGAAACTATTTCTCCTAAAAACTATTTTTTATTTCTTGGCGTTGCCCTTAGTCAACTGACGAGACATTAGTTCGACTCAAAAAAATAAAACAACAATTTTACTATATACATTTCCATATACATACATATACATATACATCTCCATATACATTACATATAGTACCGACATACATTGCGCAGATTATCTGCATTACCGTTAACCAAAGTTTACCAATGTTTAAATTGCCTGTGTCCCAAGTGCCGAAGCGGAAAAGGCGTATAACCAAAGTCTACCAAAGTTTAGATTGTTTCCCGTCGGCAAATCCAAAACACCAATAAAATTTATTCCAAGTGCCGACGCGGAAAAGGCGTTTTATTTTCCATCAATGTTTTTCCGTAAATTTCCAAATTAATTTACGAACAATAAATAAATTTTAAAATAAATTCAACATTTTCAATATTTATTAAATTATTTTTTTAAATTTTTTTGAAAACTTTCACAAAAAAAAAAATAAGTATCCATAAATAAATAATATGACCGCCATATACAAGTCGTTCACCCGACAAATATTTATTTTTCGTATTGCTTGGATATTAGTTTGTCGTTGTTTTAGAAGTATTTACAACGCGGAGAAAAGACTTAAATTCCAGTCATTCCATTTCCAGTTTTAAATAAAAGAATAAAATTTTCTTCCTTCTAATAAACATTTTATATCACCGTATTCCACATTCCAAGGGTTCCAACCGTAAATAAGGTGGACCCAATTACCATAAATCACAGGTCATTTTTAGAATTCGCTGTTCACTCCGAGTCACCTGTCCGATTAGTCTAAACTACTAAGTTTTACACCACTTAAATTATTAAGTGCAGTCTGAGGAATCTGTCTACTTTTTTAAAAGTGTGACAGGGCTCCAAAACCGCTTCCCTTCCGTTTCGTATTTCTTCGATTATGCCCATCGGGGACGATAAGAAGAAATTGTCCGCTGACAAACCCAGGTCTATTTTTTCACCACAAGGGCCCAAGAGTCCAAGAATCCCAAGCATTTCGGTGAGAACGCCTGCGCAGATTTCCGACGACTGTGCTATCCCATCCAAAGCCAGAGTACAGCGCACAGCTAAAATTATGGCTGCTTCAGATCTACCGCTAGCCAAATTCATTTCGGTTTCTGACCGCTTAAGCGAATTTGAGGCTCAGATCAACACTCCGGAATCTGCAGCTCCAACCGTCACGATGCTTGGCGTCCGTCCCGACCAAGTCCGAACCCTATGGGACAAGGTTGAAAAGGAATACGATCTCTGCTCAGAGTGCCTTGTGTCAGCAGGCGAAGCGGCAGCAAGCAACATGCCTATTCTCAGGGCTAAATACAATTATTGCTATTCAGTCTATGAAAGGTGTGTTGCCCAGCTCGTTGATAAAATCGAACAGGGCACTTCTCAGTCCATCCCAACCGCGAACGCTGCGCCCCAGGCCTACATTTCCTCTGGCTGTCGGTTGCCTCCATGCGATACAGAAGTTTTCGCAGGCGACTATCTTCGCTGGCCGACTTTCCGGGATCTTTTCACAGCCATTTATATCAATAATCTACGGCTGACTCCGGTTGAAAAGTTATTCCACTTAAATGCCAAAACAAGTGGCGACGCGCACGCCATAGTCTCGATTTCGCCTCTCACCAAAGAGGGTTTCTGCTCTGCGTGGGAAAACCTGATAGAGCGTTTCGAAAATAAACGATTGTTGGTAAACAGTCAATTGAAAATACTGTTTAATGTGCAGTCGATACCACAGGAATCTGGGGCGGCCTTGAAGGTACTGCAAAGTACTGCCTTAGAACTGTCAGGCATCAACACTGAGAACTGGGACTGCCTGCTGGTATATCTGTGCTCATCCAAGCTCCCGAAGATAACTCTCTCCTTTTGGGAGCAGTCGCTACATAGAAAGCAGACATCCCGACATGGGGAGAGCTAACAACCTTCCTCACAGAACGTCATCGAACCCAAGAAGCAATCGATGATGTGAGACCGTCCGTACCGAGTCAGTCGCATTCCAAAGCGATAAACTCAAGTGGGCCCTCTAGAAAATTAAATTCCTATGAGACGAAAGTGGCTCTAAAATTGAAAAGTTGCGACTTGTGCAACAAGGAGAACCATCCTGTCCGTGTATGTCCGCGGTTTCTCCAAATGTCGGTTGACGACCGGTCAGCCTACAATAAACGGAAGCAGTTATGCTTAAACTGCTTCGCAACGGGACATCAGCTTCGTGAGTGTAAAAGCACTCACAATTGTTTTACTTGCCGTGGCCGGCATCACACGTTGTTGCACCGAATCAACCTCTGTTCCAGCAATTCAAGCCCTTCAAATCCTGCAAGGCCAATTTCCGCTAATCAGGCCAATTTCGTTCCAAATGAGCAAGCCGGTGTTAAAAATTATTTCGCCACGGGATCAAGAGCTATCCTTCTTGGCACTGCCATAATCAATATCTCCCATCTTAGCACCAACTTTAAGGCACGCGCCCTGATCGACTCCGGATCACAAGCGACATTCACAACCGAGCGACTGTTCAATCTAATTAGATTGCCATTCCAGGTGGTTCAAGCCCAAGTCTCGGGCTTAAACCAAACAGTAGCTGCTCAGTCCAAGAAGCTCTGCAGTTTCACCATCCGATCTCCGACTAGGCCCGCGTTGCAGTTGGAGACGACGGGCTATGTCCTCCCTCAACTAGCCGGAAATCTGCCATCCAAACGACCACGAGAAACGAGTGTGGCAAATATGTCGTTACTCTGCCTTTTCTCGACCCAGAACATATCGGTTCTGGGCTAGGGCATTTTAGGTTTTTCGCGTTGGCTCAGTTCTTAAGAAATGAGCAGCGTCTAAAAAGAAATAAGGCCTTAAAAGCGAGATACGATTCGGTGATCCAGGAATATCTCGACTTAAAGCACATGCGACAAGTTCTTCCTGCCCATGATTGCAACGCCTATTACATGCCACATCACGCCGTCTTAAAACCGGAGAGCGTAACTACTAAACTCCGTGTAGTATTTAATGCCTCCAGCCCTTCATCGAATGGTACCAGTTTAAATGATGTCCTTCATGCTGGCCCTGTCTTACAGTCCGACTTGACCATTCAAATTCTGAAGTGGCGCTATTTCCGATACGTCTTCAACGCCGATATCAAGAAAATGTATCGGGAGATCGGGGTAGTTCCGAGACACACTCCATTCCAGCGAATACTTTTCCGTAACAATAGAGGGGAAATCAGAGATTTCGAATTGAAAACAGTAACCTTTGGAGTCAATTGCGCGCCTTTCCTGACCATCCGAGTACTGCAGCAGCTAGCAGCTGACGTAGAACTCAGCCATCCAAAAGCTAGCAATGTCATTCGAAATTTCATGTATGTGGATGATGTTCTGCCTGGAGCGGACTCCACGGAAGAAGCTCAGCTCATGGTGCAAGAGCTCCGAGACGCTCTGAATTCCGCCGGATTTCCATTGAGGAAATGGACCTCCAACCAAAAGGAAGTTTTAGCGGCCATTCAGAGCAACCATCTTTTAAATACTGATTTTCTCGAGATCGATGCAGAAAGTACTGCCAAAACCCTCGGTATTCGCTGGAAAGCGACCTCCGACGAATTCTTCTTCGTCCCGCCAGAGTTGGCTATCGAAACGTCCTTTACGAAACTCCAAGTCCTGTCCCAAATTGCCAAATTGTTCGACCCTGCCGGCTGGTTAGCGCCGTTTATCGTTCGAGCCAAAATTTTCATGCAGGAGATTTGGCTGCAGGAGCTTGGGTGTGATGAAAACATTCCAAATGAGCTTTTTCAGCGATGGCTTAATTTTCTTCAAAGTTATTCAGTGTTAGAGCAGATACGCATTCCACGCTGGCTATCGTTTTCAGATTTCAAGGTCGAGCATCATGGCTTTTGCGATGCGTCGCAAAAGGCTTATGGGGCGGCCATATATGTCCGCGTAGAAGTGGGCAGCACCATTATGATGCAACTCCTAACCGCGAAAACCCGGGTAGCACCAGTCAAAACGGAGCTGGAGCTGTGCGGAGCGATATTGCTGTCCGAAATGGCTGCAGCCATCATTCCGCAGATGCCTACGATTAACTCCGAACTTTACTGTTGGACGGACTCCCCGATGTGCCAGTGGACCACATTTGTAGCCAATAGGGTGACGAAGATCGCCCAGGCCACAAAAACAGAGAATTGGTCTCATGTTTAATCTGAGCATAATCCAGCAGACCTGGCAAGTAGAGGAGTTTCCCTCCAAGATCTAGCCGATAGCCAGTTATGGTGGCACGGACCGACTTGGTTGCAAAATCCACGCAACTAATGGCCAACTCAGGTCGACAACGCTCCGGTGACCGACCTGGAGAAGCGTGCTCTAAAAGTCCATCTCGCAAAAGCTCCTTCTGAAGAGTTGTTGGCACGTTTCTCCAAGCTAGAGAAAGCTCTACGAGTCCTTGCTTATGTTCATCGCTTCATTTAGCGGTGCAGGAAGCAGACATCTCCATCTGATGTGCATTTGCTGGCCACTGAAATCGCCGCCGCCGAGCGGTTCCTAATCTCGAACACTCAGCGCAGAGAATTCCCTGTGGAATATCACTGCCTAAGTGAAAAGCGTCCAGTGCCAAGTTCAAGTGCCATCCTAAGCATGAACCCGTTTTTAGATCCGCAAGGACTGATCATGGCATTCGGCCGTGTGGCTAACTGATGGGTGTCCTGCCCAAAGAAAGAGCATCGTTCTCCCGACCATTCACGTATACTGGCATGGATTACCCCGGTCCGTTCGATATAAAGAACTATACGGGAAGAGCATGTCTTATTACAAAGGGCTATGTGTTAGTTTTTGTTTGTTTCTCCACCAAGGCCATCCACTTAGAGCCTACATCTGACTTAACGACCGTGAAGTTTCTTGCCGCTTTCTCTCGATTTGTATCCAGAAGAGGGTGTCCACGTCAAGTCCAGTCAGACAATGGCAAAACCTTTGTTGGCGCTGCCACCCTGCTTTCCCGCGATTTCCTTCAAGCCGTAAAAGAGTCGGTGACGAATGCCTATATTCATCAAGAGGTGCAATGGCAGTTTATTCCTCCGGGGCACCCCATATGGGAGGCCTTTGGGAAGCAGGCGTAAAAAGTTTTAAGACGCTATTTTACAAATGCACTGCCACGCGAAAATACACGTTCGAAGAGCTCTCCACGCTCTTGGCAAAAATAGAAGCGTGCCTTAACTCCAGGCCGCTCTCTCCTATGTCTGAGGATCCGACAGATTTTCTGGCTCTGACGCCAGGGCATTTCCTTGTCGGGGACCCCTTATGTCCTCGGTGGAACCCGAAGTAAAGGGGAAACGAAATCCCTTCTTAGTCGGTGGCAGCATTTGAAAGCTCTCCATCAGCAGTTCCGTGTGCGTTGGAAAGAAGAGTACCTCAAAGATCTCCACAAGCGTTCTAAATGGCAGGCCCCGTACAAAAATCTCCGCATCGATGACATATCGTCATCAAGGACGATGATGACGGGTTCCATCGGCCTGCTACCGTATCAATGGTCTTAGGAGCAGATATTTATCCTAAGGTTAGCCAATCCGGTTTCCTGACCTTCGAAGTGGCAATGCCGGTCGCTCAAAAGATCGTGTATGGGTGGATCGTGTCCGGTGCCTGCAGCTTGCCGTAGGATGGCTATATTGCAACCCCAGTGATTGCAAGGTAGGCGGAATGTTCAAGTTACGGGGTTTGGACTGCCACCCGCTCTCCGCTCCCTCTTACGCTCTCCACTCCCTCTTACGCTCTCCCGCTCTTCACCACAGAGTCTCCGAGGAGTCTCCGCTGCGCTTGGGAGAACCCAACGCATTAGAATAAGCTTTAGTGTAAAACTACCCACGATCAATAAAACATACGCCCCGTCGCGACCCCGCTATTTCTACAAGTAGTTGAGTGTTTTTTCTAGTGTTCTATTTTCAGCAAACTAGGAATTTTCCAGGACCAGCAAACCCCAGCATCCTAACATATTATTTTATAAACAGTATCCAAAGGAAAATGTTTAGCATTAAATTCATTAATAAACTTATAACTCAGTTATCTATGGTATATATAATCCCACGCATCCCTATGATACCGAACGATATGCCATTCAGCTTTAAGCGTTTACAGTTTCCACTGCGGCTTGCATTTGCAATGTCCATAAATAAATCACAAGGGCAGTCGCTAAGTGTATGTGGCATCAATCTAGAAAATCCATGTTTTTCACATGGACAATTATATGTCGCCTGTTCCCGTGTCGGAAAACCATCAGCATTATTTATTTACGCGCCAGAACATAAAACTTAAAATATAGTGTACCAAAAAGCATTAGATTAAAGAAACAGCAGCATTAGAATAGAGAGAAAAAGTGAAGGGTATAGAGGCTATTAGTTGTTTTCTAGAGCGCGCGTGGTGTTAAGCTCAGTATTTGCATCAAAATGCCAAGTTGTTCAATAGCGATTTGTAAAAATATAACCAGACGTACAAATTAAGGCCACACACAAAGAAATCCACGAGCAAATCAAAGCAAGAGCAACGCGAAGCGCGAAATGAACATCAACGGAATCGAAATCAACATAGAAATGTTGTGTTTAATCCCCACAGAGCTGCATTCAGTTATAATGTGGCAATTGATTACAGTTCAGAGCGAATTGTTGCTATTGGACTAATGAATATTGTGTGTCCACATTGCAAGGCATTGAAATTCAAAAATGAAGGCACTGGATTGTGTTGCGCCAGCGGCCAAGTCAAATTGACGCCATTGGTACTGCCACCAGAGCCATTACATTCATTGGTTTCCGGAAATAGGCCAGATTCCAATCACTTTTTGACTCATATCCAGCAATATAATAATTGCTTTCAAATGACATCATTTGGCGCAACTAAAGTTATTCGAGACAATTTTATGCCTACTTTCAAGGTAAGTAAGCACAATAATGGAAAACAATTTTATTTACTTTTACAACCATGTAGCTGGTGCAAAATATGTTGAGCCAGTGTTGTGTACATTAGTTTATTATAAACAATTTGCTATACAATTACCTAAATACATTTTTATATTCTTGCAGATTCAGGGTCAAATATATCACCAAACAGTTTCCTTATTGCCAATGCCAATAACGACTATACATTTTTGCAAATATATTTTATGGGCAATTCAGCAAGAGAAGTCGATCAGCGTTGCGCACACAACAACTCAGTGAAAAGATCCATTGTGGAACAACTTCAAATATTTTTCCATCAACATAATGAATTAATTGCATTATTCAGAACTGCATTAGACCGCATGCCATCAGATAATCACAAAATTGTCATCAGAGCCGATAAGGCGCCTGCAAGACAACATGCTGGACGTTTTAGTGCGCCAACAATTGATGAAGTGGCTATTGTCATTGTGGGTGAAAATTTAGATAACCGAGACATTGTTTTACATCGGCGGAACAATCCACTTCAGCGCGTGTCTGAAACACATCGATCCTATTTTGGCAAGGTGAAGACGGCTATCATTTTTCAATGAAGATGATAAATCCAGTTACAGGTAAATTATTAACAATATATATGTTTACTACATTAAAATATAGGTAACTTAAAATTTATATTATTGTTTACAGGTGCTGAAACAAACTTAAAATGTCGGCGTCTATTTCACCAATATGCTGTGGATATGTATGTGAAAGTTGAAACTGAACGATAGACATTTATCAGGTTGAACCAGGCAAAACTCCGTTCCGAGGAATACATTCATCTTCGCGATGCCATTACTGCTTACGGAAATGCACAGAATGTTGGCAGAACAACTATTCTCCCTGCAACGTACGTCGGAAGTCCGCGACATATGCATGAATATACTCAAGATGCTATGTCCTATGTATGACATTATGGCACACCAGATTTGTTTATCACGTTCACATGCAATCCAAATAGACAGAAATTCAACAAGAATTATTTCCTTGCCAAAGGGCAGTCGCTAATTGTATGTGTCATCAATCTAGAAATCCATGTTTTTCACATGGCCAATTATATGTCGCCTGTTCCCGTGTCGGAAAACCATCAACATTATTTATTTACATTATTTATTTTACCAAAAAGCATTAGATTAAAGAAACAGCATCATTAGAATAGAGAGAAACCGTGAAGGGTATAGAGGCTATTAGTTGTTTCCTAGAGCGCCCGTGGTGTTAAGCTCAGTATTTACTTCAAATGCCAAGTTGTTGTCGATGAGGTAGGGGACCTTGAACGGCTAAGGATAGCTGTATCGTCGGCAAATGTGGATACTGTTAAGCGACTATTTGTAGG
>NW_022611383.1:0-27781 GCF_004382195.2 Drosophila sechellia
ATTCACTGGAACTGACTGGCAAAAAACTAGCTAGCTGTTTTCTCGGGCCATATGAAGTAAAACGGCCGATACGATGTACGGAAAGCAGCTCAGATGGAAGGCCCTACAATAACTGTGCAGAAAATATGAAGCTATGGAAGTACGCGTCTACAAATGAAGATTTATGGTCGTCTGGGTAAGACGACAGTGATCAGGTTGGCCTAATGTAACAATAGTTATCGATAGGCGATGGTCGATAATCATCGCAAAGGGTAGCGTCGCGAGCGCAAGTAGTCATAAGAACTAGAACAAGCATAGAGAATCGAAGTAGGAAAAAGCGGGTTGAAAGTCTTTGTTAAAAAAGATCTTAAAGCCGAAAGTTTTCGTGTCCGGAGTAAGACATAGTTGCGTAGTCGTCGTATATCCGGAGATCAAGTGTTGGCACGAGTCATCTTTTTATTTAATACCTAATAATAAGCAAACAGTCATAATATAACAATATTGCTATGATAAACAATTGTGTTAAACGATAAATATCCTACATACATTCCCGTCGTAGATGGAGGTGTACTGGTGTTTGAACAACGTGACGGTTGAGGCATTCGAGCAACCTCTCAGAATTTAATAGTTAGTATGGTAGATAAGAACGCATTTGCGCAAATTACTAAATGTTGATACAGATCATCTGAGAAACTTATTGTCCGTTCTAAAAATACACCACCGAATCGCGAGCAGTTTAGACTTCTTGGGTACAGCTCTTAAGGTAGTTGCAGGAACTCCTGGTGCCTTAGAATTCCTTACCGACACCATTAATAAAATGATTAACGCCCAAAATAACGATTTGGTTGACACACCGCACATGTACAAGGCACTACTAGCGAGGAATAGAATGCTGACGACAGAGATACAAAATTTAATTCTAACCATTACGTTGGCCAAGGCTGACAATAAATCCCACTATCCTTAATCATGCCGATCTGAAATCACTAATTGAACACGACACTCCATTAGTTAGTTTATTAGAAGCAGCTAAAATTAGTGCACGGCCTCGACGAGAAACCTGTTCCCGCTCGCTCGCGGGAAACACAGCCCAATGACATATTCAACACAGCCACCTGAGAGCAGTAATGCCTATAGATGACGGCATCGTTATCATTATAGAGGCAACAGCCCGCGGCAGCACGGACGGCGGCCCAGAGGTACTCGTTCAAGGAACTCACCTGGTAACCATTGAGCGGTTCAACTGGTGAAGCAACAGATGAGCCTAATCTAAGAAACCCTATCTAGGGTTTCAAGTGAGATTGATCTAGTCAAGCAGCTGGCATGATGAAAAGTCATTGGTCCAACGTGACGGACACACTGAAACTGCTTGAAAACAAGTATGACAGAATCGCCTTTGATCCAGATGAGGCAGACATTCTGCAATCTGAAGTTGCCGCTCTAGAGATGGTACTTCAAATGAAGTTAGAACAGTTCAAAAGTTCCAACTACGACGTGCCAGAACTCCCAAAAGTGGACTTTCCAACGTTTAATGGAAATGCGAAGAAATGGCCAACATTTAACGAGCTGTTCTCTGAGCTAATAGACAACAGGAAGGATCTCAGCAACACAAGGAACCTGGGATATTTAAGAGCCTGCTTAAAAGGAGAAACTCAAATGGTGGTTAGCCATTTGATAACTGGATAAGCGGCTAGCTATACAGCAGCGTGGGAGCTTATCTGCAAACGCTATGAGAATAGCATAAAAATATTGTCCCAACCCTTCAACAAATTAATGGAACTGGAGTGCTTGATGCCTCATGATGAGAAAAATTTAAGGAAGTTTTTGGATACTGCGACTGAGAGCATATTCATCATAAAGGAAAAAGGAAAAATAGAAAGCCCTGCTGACGTAATTTTAGCAGAAATTCTACTGTGGAAATTTTCGCCAGAAGCCTAACAGCTGTATGAACAGCATGTAAAAAAGGTAAGAGCTAAACAGTCCTAGCATGATGTACTGCAGTTTATTGAGCAACAATGTAACTCAGTAAATTCCATTACGAAAAATACCCTTCAGCTTGCTACAAGAAAAGTACAAGTTAGATCGTGTGCCTTTTGCTCTAAGGATGGCCACGATATGATAAAGTGTCTCAAATTCAGAGCACAATCAATTGAAAAAGAAAAGAATTCGTTCAAAAGAACAGCATGTGATTTAGAGGCTTTGGAAAGCATAATGCTATCGACTGCAGAAAGGAAATTACATGCAATCGATGCTCCAAAGGACACAACAGACTTCTTCTTGAAGACACAAAACGCAGTATCAACAGCAATAGCCTCAATCAAGGCCAAGAGACACTATTGGAAGCTGGAGGTTACAACGAGTTGAGGGCGCTTATTGACGGTGGATCCCAGAAGACGCTGATTTCAGAGGAAGCAGCACAAATATTAAGGATTCCCAGAATAAGGAGTACTATAGAGGTCGAAGGTATCTCCCAGACTACTCAATTATCCAAAAATAGCGTCCACCTGATGATCAAACCAAAAATTCCAAGCAGCTTCAAAACATCAACGGAAGCATTGATTTTACCAACACTCCATAGAGCCCTTCCCAGCAAAAAGTTTGATATTGATATCAACAAAGAGTGGAAGGGCTACAGGCTAGCAAATCCACGATTCAACGAGCCAAGCAGAATAGACATGGTTATAGGTATGGATCTATTTCCCGTGAATGGAATCTTGGGAAAAAAAACCAGATTTGGATGGATTGTGTCCGGAAATATAACTCGAGCAGCAAAGCAAAATATAATAAGTGTCACTACAACAATAAATCTAAAGGACCTGGAACGCTTTTGGGAATTGGATAGATGGAAGCTTATTCAACGCATCAGAGGTGATTTTTGGAAGAAATGGAAAGAGGAGTATCTGGTGTCATTGCAACAGCGAACCAAATGGCGCCAAGAAAAGCCAAATCTGAAGAAAGGACAGCTGAGAACACTCAGCCTGCAAGATGGCCAATAGGAAGAATCATTAGTACGACTAAAAGACAAGACGCTTAAAAAAGACGATGGGGAAGAAAAAGATCGCTAAACAAGATCTGTCAACTTCCTGTTAGCGAAGCAAAACCAGCTGGAGCTGCAACGCCATCTATAACGGAGTCAACGCATAAATGAGAGACGACTACTGGCCGTACACTTTTCCCCCCGGAGAATGTCTAAATATGTGTTTGGACATGATAAGTAGGCAAACTGTAAATTAGTTCTATTTATGGGCTGCAATAAACATGTCACAGGACAGCATATGTGGCAACTACAGATAAGTACGATTGTAGCGGCCTATTGCAGAAGTGTCAAGTGATTAGCGCGGTCATAGGCCTCAAACATAGATTTAAGAATAAAACTCAGCTGCATTTACCAACGTAGACTGCGGCGTCTTACAAGCGCTGCATTATATAATAAGATGATAAGAACCTATGTAAGAATGAATAAAAGGCGAAGCAGCAGCGAGTCAGTTAGATTCAAACACCCGAATTGAACTCATTAAGTGTACGTACAAGTTTATAGTGTGAACACCAGCTATCGACCAAGGGGGTTAAGTCACGCCCTCCATTTTAATCGACGTAAGAAGTCGTCACTCTAGCTTAGCAGCCGGACACACCGAGGACTCAGGAGGAAGACATTCCAAGCGTCTGGAGACGCAGAAGGCATCTGGACCTGAGGAATAACTTAATTTACACACTTAGTAACCTCCTGGAAGAGACTAGGCGACTAATACCTTTCCGTGTCTCGTTTGCTGGTTTTTCATGTCCCCAGATGTCCGTCTGTCGGGAGATCGTGGCTTTCCTCGGGACTTGATCTTCCTCCTGGGGCGTATTTTGTGTTCTTCGGTACAGATTACCTCCTTCCACTCGATAGTCAGTCTTGGGTTTGTCGAAGTGTCTTCTTGCGGATCCACTTGAACTGGGAGGGTTCCACTATCGCATTTTCCGGATAGAGAGGCACTCATTTTCTATGACTCGTTCTACTTCGACGATGGTCAGCAACAGCACTGCCCCTAACCAGTGATCGTTAGCATCGGTTTGCAGAGAACACTTCTAAGTAACGTCCGGGCACTTCCGAGTTCTCAGTGTTTCGGAAGCTTGTTCTTGTTCCGTGTCCCACCTCCATTGCTTGGCTGGATCCGGACCCGCTGTAACATTAATACATGACTTACTAGCTTATGGAAATTTACAAGATTAATAAAATTATGAAAAAATATCAAACAATTTTTTATAGGTGGTTTTATGGCGTTAGAGTGGGCGTGGCAAAATGTTTTTTATTTTTGGAAAATAGATAGAAATTTACAGGACTAATAAAAATATAAAAATATATGAACACATTTTTTAAAAGTGCAGGCGTGGCAGATTTGGTCGGTTTGTGGGCGTTGGAGTTGTCGTGGCATGTGGGTCAACAAACGTGTGATTCATCTGCCTCTAGAATGTGTATGCTGAGTCTCTACCTTATTGCTTTTAATGTTTCTGATATTGTTGCGTTCATACCGACAGACGGCTCATGAGAGTGATTTATAATGGCAATAGGAACTGGGTGGTTAGGATGATTGGGTGACGGCCATTGAAATCTAACGAAGAGTGCTTTTTCTTCCAGTCGAAGAAGTCCGACTTGCTCATTGAAGGGTTACATCACGGCGGAACACCCCTTGGGTCTGCAAGGATTTAATGTCACTGCATAAATGAGCACGCTGAACCACACGCAGCAACAAGGAAGTCCCACTTTGAACGTCAGTTACAGTAAGCAGTGAGCACGCTGAACCAGACGCAGCATCAAAGAAGTCCCACTCAGTCACAGTAAGCCCCTGATATCGAATGCACTTGTTATGGGGCTGCTCAAAAAGGGTGGTCCATGGGCCCATAAAGGGAAGTCGTTAAATTCGCTGGGAAGAGTTCCTAGCGAAATAATATCTTCCGGACTCAAAGCAGTGGGAATGGAATAGCGCTCCATTGTACCAGTCAACTCCTGAATTGCAGCCAATCGGTTTGCGACAAATACGTAGAATCTTAAGGTATCCCCACAATTGAATTTCCCTTCGAATACGTTCAATTTACGGAGTTCAGCTATAAGCCGAGCTAGGAGTTCAGCTCCGTCAAGCTCAAGTTTATCCTGGCTATCGTGCCAGGACAACTTAACTTTGCACAGCAGCTGAAGGAAATTTTAGACTTTAAAAAACTGAACGTCGGCAAGGCCTCGCTGTAGATTGAAGGGTTTATAATGAGAACAACAACTGATCAGACAGCGGATCCCGGCCGAGGCCTAGCATTTTTGTAAATTCGACCCCAACGTCAAACTTAAAGAAGGACTCCTTATCATCTTCCGGAACTCTTCCTAAAACAGCCGGGTACATTTAAACATAATTTAAAATTGCCTCTGGACTAGAGCGCGGTCGTCTGCTGCGGTATGTTCTTCTTTGTAGCTGGCGCCAGATATCAAACCATCAAAATAAAAGTCACGGCAAAGAAGCTCAGCACCCACTGAAATTGTCGCCTCCTTATCCGTAGACACCTGATGCATCGACCTCACAACTAGGTAGAAAGCAGGCTTCGGGCCATACGTAACAGGATATAGCTTAAATACGCTCAGATAATCTAGAGGAAAATCTCGCTACACAATGCACTGGAAGTAGCTATCCTCAGGCAATACCCTGACACACCGGTAAATAGATGTCTCCTGTGGTTGCAACTGGATGCGAGCGAAAGCGAAGAAGAATCTGGAATAGTTTTTGATGAAACACCGGACCAGACATCAGAAAACCGTTTAAAGTATATCCTGAAGAAGTTGACGCCTATCCAGCGAATTCGAACGATATGATTTATTCTTTTTGTTGGGCTGCAATGATAAAGGCGGCTGCGGAGGGATTGTCAAAAAGCTTTTGGGCAAGTCGATAAAATTTTACAAGATTAATGATAATTATTATTTATTTTTATTAATAATTAATTAATTATAATGAAGAAATATATATATAAAAATTCAAAGTTGGTGGGCGTTAGGGACTTACGCTGCGGCTTTGCCTCTAAAATCTGTAGGTTGAATCTCAACCTTCTACCTTCATAGTTCCTGAGATCACGACGTCTATACGGACGACGAACAAGGCCAGATCGACTCGGGTATAGTTCTTGATAAAGAAAAAATATAATTTATAAGGTCGGAAACACTTCCGTCTGCCTTCTTCGAGTAACGAGTAGATCTGAACTATAAAGTTGTATTCCTTATTAGTAACTTCTTAAATTAATTTGTTTATATTTTCAGGATGGCCAAAACGTGGAGTCAATGAGACAATTTTTGAGTACTATGTGGATGATAACGGAAACTGGCAACACTGGAGCACACGCGTTGAAGAATTTCGATATCCGGAAGATGAAATTCCAGAGTTTTCATCTATTTTAGTTCCGAATGTAGATAATGTGCGTACTGCTTTCCTTTTACATAACATTGCTAAGCAGCTCAAGCAAGTTCTTTTAATTGGTGAGCAGGGTACTGCTAAGACAGTGATGATAAAGGCGTATATGGGTCATTACGATCCAGAAGTTCACATTTTTAAATCCTTTAATTTTTCTTCCGCTACTACGCCTAACATGTACCAGGTAAAATTAATGCATTTAAAAAAAATATATATATGTGTATATATTTATAATTTGATTTTTTATAACATTATAATATCTCAAAAGTGGCTAGCCGAAATATGGATTATTATTTATGAATGTATAAGACATTTATCTGCGACTTTTTTTTCCCCCTTATAATGTTGTAATACATTTTTAACCAAAGCGTTCCATTTTGTAAAAGGCATTTTAATCAGTGCTGTCTGTTTAAGGTGTATGTTTATAACGTAAATAGCATAAGTAACTATCACGAAATAAGTTGTTCCTTGATAGGACTAAAAGAAGTTTCGAAATTAAATATAATGAACTGTTCCATCTCTCAAAGATACGGAATCAATTAAAATTAAATAAAGTAAATATCTTTCTTGTTCTTCTTGGCCTTAAAAGTTTAGTTTAATCATTTCTGGAAATTATACGAAGGGCTCAGCGTGTTTAAGTCAACGCTATGCCAATCCTCTCACCCTTTTATTATATATATATATTATATATATATATTTTATATTATATATTATATATTATATATTATATATTATATATTATATATTATATATTATATATTATATATTATATATTATATATTATATATTATATATTATATATTATATATTATATATTATATATTATATATTATATATTATATATTATATATTATATATTATATATTATATATTATATATTATATATTATATATTATATAAGTTATGAACCCTCTTCTTGCGCTCTTCGTCAGGTCTCACCAGCGCTCGGCTCTCGTGTTTTCGGGCCCCGTCAGCAGGCGACTCGGGCCTGTCTAGTAACATGTTTGTGTAAGTTACGAACCCTCTTCTTGCGCCCTTCGTCAGGTCTCACCAGCGCTCGGCTCTCGTGTTTTCGGGCCCCGTCAGCAGGCGACTCGGGGCCTGTCTAGTAACATGTTCGTGTAAGTTACGAACCCTCTTCTTGCGCTCTTCGTCAGGACTCACCAGCGCTCGGCTCTCGTGTTTTCGGGCCCCGTCAGCAGGCGACTCGGGGCCTGTCTAGTAACATGTTTGTGTATGTGTGCATTCGGAACAAGTGCCGTTGGTCGCACTCAGGGTGGTGTAGAGGGGTCAACGGGGGAAGCGTATATAAAAGCAGCGGGGCGGGAGAAGAGGAGGTCAGTCTCGAACGGACACATAACGGAACCGCTAGCAGATCGCGAACTGAATCTTAAAATAAAGCTAATCGTAAACTCGAACCCTCTTAACTATCTTGACTATTATTTGGAGAACCACAGCATGTTGGTTGTCATATCAAGGTGAGGTATGCGGCAGCGAGTGCCGAGAACCCTGATGCAAGTGCAACTTGCGTTAACTGGCGCCCGAACAGGGACCGGCAATGTCCGGCCGATAAAAGTGATACGAAAAAATTGTGGAAATTTGTGCGTAAAAATAGTGGTGGTGTGCATAAGTCAGATTAAGATCTGAAATCCATAAAAGAAAAAGAAGTGTTGCGTGAGCTGTGTATAAAATGATAAAATAGCAATTACCCGCTGCCGGGGGGAACTACGCCCATCCCGGGGCGCAACAAATATTGCATAATTCAATAAAAGGTGTAAAATTTCTAAAATAAAAATGTAAAGCTATGTTGCGCCAAGACCTAATTTAAATTAATAAAACAACGACCCGCTACCGGAGGACGCCACGTCGTCCATGCCGAGCGCAAAAGTTGTACGATACCTATAACATAATTAAAACACGATCAACCCACTGCGGCGGTACGGCTTGTGGGAAAATTTTTTTTCTCCTTGCCAATTCGCGAGTGCAAAAGATTGTGTATAATAAACCAATAATTAACCATTGCAGCAGTTTACCTGCGGCAGTACGAGTAATATGAGCGCCCAGAGTGATAAGGTGGTGTGTGGCAACTTGTTGGATACGTTAAGTGGTGTGGAATGCACCCAAAAAAAACCGCCCAACAAGTTGTGTGGCGGCCGTACCTTAGTAGGCAACCAGGCAAAAGGGATACTACGGAACCACCGTGCCCAGTGCCGAAATAAATTAGAGGTCATCAATAAAAAACTGTAACAGCACGCACGCAAGGAAAAAATATTGCAAAATGCAATAGCGCACAAAAATTGTATAAACACATGCACAACACCACAATTCAAAGGAAAACAAGTATAGTACAATTTCCCCAATTTCCCGAAACGAAATGAATAAAATACAAATTCTCTACAATACACTAATTCACCTTTTTTTACTTATCCCAATAGAATATTCATGCTGTAGGGGTACAACCTAAACGACGAAAACTAATAAAGAGCATACAAGGGTGAACTTTATTGCCATATTTGCTAAATTTAGAGAAATAAAGAAAAAGCAAAGAAGAACAGATATTCTTTTTTATCGGGTTAAAACCGTTGTCTCACATTTCCGTAAAGTAATAACGAATTCTGTTACCTTGAAAACTTCCTGCATCTTTCCAACGCAAACTAAAAATCAAAATGGAAGAGACCCTGCGTGCTCTTAGCGAGTCCCTCAATGCCCTGACCAACGTGGTGACAGGCATTAAGGAAGATATTAAGAAAAATAATGATAGGTTGGCTATTTTAGAACAGGAGCGCGGGAACGCTGACCCTACGGTCGACCAACCGCAACCCCTGGTGCGCGCACGCACCGAGTATGAGCTGAGAGAGATATCGGTCCTCCCTGACTGCGTCAAAGAACTGCAGGCGTTCGAAGGACGGCAGGAGGCTTACCTGTCTTGGATAAACAGGGCACAGTCAATACTGACCGAATATGACTTGATTAAAACCAGACCCCTGTATAGGGCAATTGTCTTGCATATTAGACAGAAAATAAGGGGACACGCCGACATGGCCTTGGCGGCCTATGGCGTCCAAGACGACGATTGGGACGACATAAAACGAGTCTTGGCGCTGCATTACGCAGACAAACGAGACTTACGTTCGCTTGAGCATCAGCTTGGCGCTATGTCCCAAGGTTCTAGACCAGTAGATAGGTTCTATATGGACATTAATGGCCATCTCTCGTTGATCTTAAATAACTTGAAGGCCAGAAACCACCCTCGTGAAGTAGTCAACGCTTTGATAGAAACCTATAGAGACAAGGCTTTGGATGTTTTTATCCGAGGAGTGGGGGGAGATTGTTCCAAACACTTACTTGTCCGCAGCCCGAAGAATCTACCAGAGGCTTACTCTTTTTGTATGGGATTGCAGAATGTAATGTCAAGAAATTTCACAGCTCAGAACTATCAACCGTCAGGTGCCCCAAGATTCGCAGGCCCATATCAACATCAGGCCAGGCCACCGTTCCGATTCCCTTTTTCTCCTGGTTCAGGCAGATTTTCGCAAAACTCCTACAGAACTCAGGGTCCTAGACAGGCCATAAAAATGGAATCCAATCGGTCGGGTCAATCTTACCAATCAGGATACAGTGGTCGCCAGGAAGAAGGCTCCGGTATTAAGAGAATGTCCGAAGGAAACAACCCATTCCAAAAGGCACAAAGATTGTACCACATGGAATTGGCACCACCCCCGCTAACCCCGGCGGCTAGTGGAGATGACCAAGGACGTTCACACGAGGGTTACTATGATGACGAGTCTCAAGTTGTCGAGAGAAGCAACAATTATCCTCCGCAGAAAAACGTGGAAGGAGCTACAGATGCTCCACATAACCTTGAGACTGAGGGAGGGGCAAATTTTATGACCAACGCCTCTCCAGTGTACCGTACTTAGAGTATGCTACGGAGAGGGGAGAAAGGCTGAAGTTTTTGATCGACACGGGGGCGAACAAAAACTTTATTAGCCGAAGACTTGCAGCCGGGTGTACCACAGTCCGTAAACCCTTCTCCGTACTGTCCGCTGCGGGTAACATCATGATAACGCACCGCCTAGTTGGTAAATTCTTCACACCACTAGGGAACGACTCGGATATTACCTTTTTCGTACTACCGAATTTACATTCCTTTGATGGTATCATTGGCGACGATACTCTCAAAGACTTAAAAGCCATAGTGGATAGGAAAAACAATTGTTTGATAATAACCCCAGGAATTAAAATCCCTCTTTTGGCGAGAGCTTCAATAAACGTTAACCCGCTACTCGCCGCCGAACACCCAGATGGTACACAAGAAATTTTGAATTCCCTTCTCGGGGAATTTCCCCGCATCTTCGAGCCCCCCTTACCTGGAATGTCCGTGGAGACGGCCGTCAAGGCTGAAATCAAACACACAAGACCCGATCTATGCTAAAAGTTATCCTTACCCAGTCAACATGCGCGGAGAAGTCGAACGTCAAATCGATGAACTTCTGCAGGACGGTATAATTCGACCCTCTAATAGCCCTTACAATTCCCCTATCTGGATAGTCCCGAAGAAACCTAAACCAAACGGAGAAAAACAATATCGCATGGTAGTCGATTTCAAGCGGTTAAATACCGTCACCATACCCGACACTTACCCCATCCCAGATATAAACGCTACGCTAGCCAGCCTTGGCAATGCCAAATACTTTACCACCCTAGATTTGACTTCTGGATTCCATCAAATCCACATGAAGGAAAGCGACATTCCAAAGACAGCTTTCTCTACTCTAAATGGAAAGTACGAGTTCCTCCGTCTACCATTCGGTTTGAAGAATGCACCTGCAATCTTCCAAAGAATGATCGATGATGTTTTGCGCGAGCATATTGGCAAGGTCTGCTACGTTTATATTGACGGTATCATCGTCTTCAGTGAAGATTATGACACACACTGGAAAAATCTCCGATTGGTATTAGCGAGTTTATCAAAAGCTAACCTCCAAGTGAACCTTGAGAAGTCGCATTTTTTAGACACGCAGGTAGAATTTTTAGGATATATCGTCACGGCCGATGGCATTGAGGCAGATCCGAAAAAGGTCAGAGCGCTTAGCGAAATGCCTCCTCCGACCTCTGTTAAGGAGTTAAAAAGATTTCTAGGCATGACCTCGTACTACAGGAAGTTCATTCAGGACTATGCGAAGGTAGCAAAGCCCCTTACAAACTTGACGCGTGGATTGTACGCTAATATAAAGTCTTCACAATCAAGCAAAGTGCCAATTACATTAGACGAGACGGCTCTACAGTCTTTTAATGATTTAAAATCAATTCTCTGTTCTTCTGAAATACTGGCGTTCCCATGTTTCACTAAACCTTTCCATCTAACCACGGACGCTTCTAACTGGGCCATCGGAGCTGTCCTCTCACAGGACGACCAGGGTAGAGATAGGCCGATAGCGTAAATTTCCCGTTCATTAAATAAGACGGAGGAAAACTACGCTACTATCGAAAAGGAAATGCTCGCGATAATTTGGTCATTGGACAATCTTCGGGCTTACTTATATGGCGCTGGTACTATTAAAGTATATACTGACCATCAACCTCTAACGTTTGCCCTAGGCAACAGAAATTTCAATGCGAAGCTAAAACGCTGGAAGGCTCGTATAGAGGAATACAACTGCGAACTCATCTACAAGCCTGGGAAATCTAATGTGGTGGCTGACGCGCTTTCACGCATTCCGCCTCAGCTTAACCAGTTGAGTACCGATTTAGATGCTAATCCCGAGGATGACATGCAGTCTTTGGCTACTGCCCATAGCGCTTCACATGACAGTTCACGATTGATTCCCCACGTTGAATCTCCAATCAACGTTTTCAAGAATCAACTCATTTTTGACACAACCAGGTCAGAATACTTATGCGAGCACCCGTTCCCAGGTTATACTCGCCATCTGATTCCTCTCAAAGACGGATCACTTTCCGATTTAACCAACTCGTTACAATCGTGTCGACGACCTGTAATAATTAACGGCGTCAAAATCCCGGAAGCACATTTGCAACGCTTTCAGTCCATCTGCTTAGCGAATTTTCTTTTATACAAAATTCGGATAACGCAGCGCCTAGTGGCGGACGTGTCTGGCGCAGAGGAAATTTGTGAAATAATTGAAAAAGAACACCGTAGAGCACATAGGGGCCCTACGGAGATTCGTCTCCAACTTTTAGAAAAATATTATTTCCCGCGGATGTCCAGTACGATCCGTCTGCAAACTTCCTCATGTCAGTGTTGCAAACTCTACAAGTACGAGAGACACCCTAACAAACCAAACCTACAACCTACGCCAATTCCTAACTACCCATGTGAAATACTTCACATCGACATTTTTGCGCTCGAAAAAAGGTTATACCTAAGTTGTATTGACAAATTTAGCAAGTTTGCCAAACTTTTCCATCTGCAGTCAAAAGCATCTGTGCATTTGCGAGAAACTTTGGTGGAGGCCCTACATTACTTCACCGCCCCTAAGGTCTTGGTTTCGGATAACGAGCGAGGGTTGTTATGCCCCACAGTGCTCAACTATCTTCGGTCTCTAGATATCGATCTGTATTATGCTCCAACCCAGAAGAGCGAAGTAAATGGTCAAGTCGAGAGATTCCACTCTACGTTCCTAGAAATTTATCGTTGCCTTAAAGATGAGCTCCCTACCTTCAAACCCGTTGAGCTGGTACACATAGCAGTGGACCGCTACAACACTTCCGTTCACTCGGTAACGAATCGAAAACCAGCAGACGTTTTTTTCGACCGCTCGTCAAGGGTAAACTATCAGGGTCTGACAGATTTCCGGCGGCAGACTTTAGAGGACATCAAGGGCTTAATTGAGTATAAGCAAATTAGAGGTAATATGGCTCGGAATAAAAATAGGGACGAGCCAAAGTCTTATGGGCCGGGAGATGAAGTTTTTGTTGCAAATAAGCAAATAAAAACAAAGGAAAAAGCGAGGTTCAGATGCGAAAAGGTACAGGAAGACAACAAGGTAACAGTTAAAACCAGATCAGGATTTTCCACAAATCTGATCTAAGAAATTGAGACGTGGTTTTCACATTTAAAAAAGAAACGCGAAAAAGAATAACGAAAGTAATAAAAGTAAGTTGTGGCAGCTAATGAAATATTCCACCCATGCATACCCTATATAAAAAAAAACATTAATTAAAAACAAAAAAAAAAAAAAAAAAAAAAAAATGAGTTAAGAAATACAAAAAGAAATACAAAAAAAATTATAAAAAAATAATATAAAAAAATACAGATTATAAGAAATAAGAAATAAGAAATATAAAAAAATAAAAATATAAGTACACAAAATGTACCGTACCCCCACACACTACGTAGTCTTAGAACAACTTAGACGAACAGATATTTACGAATTGTCTTTTTGTAAGCTCGATTTCTGCATGCGGCGCAAATCCCGCTCACTGGACTGGCTGGGGTCGGCTTGGAAATGGGTAGCTGGATCTCCAGATGCTGCTGATTGGAACGCCGTCTTGGCCGCGCAAGCGACGGCTTCGAGGAACTGCAAAAACTGGAGGAGGCTAGCTGTATCCCTCGGCTACTGAAGGGCGGCCAGGCCAAATGCTCATATCAAAGAAGTAACCAACGAGTGGTTAAGCAAGTCGACGATGGAATGCTCCTCCTGACCAACTTCAACGGAACTCTAAGAACGGCTGCAAAGAACTACGACCTGATCGGCTCCTTTATCATCCAATTCGACAATGAGACGATAATGGTCAACGGTCAAAACTATTCCAGTTACTCGGTCAGTCATCTAATGGCGATGCCGGCCGTGTTGAGCCACATAACGGCCAGCAACTTTCAACTTTCTCTGGAATACGTCCACGACGTGAGCATAAAGAATTTGGAAAAGATGTCCAACATGGCGAGTGAGCTACTAGCCTCTCTTCTCACCGAGGCGGCACTCGCAATCTGCATATTCCTAGGCTTTTATTTCCTATGGAAGAAGCTGATGTCCACCAAAGGCATGCCCGATGTCCGCGAGATTGCCGCAAACTTAGAAGCATTGGGCCAAACCGAGCTGAACAAGGCTCACTAATCTGCGGGACGCAGATCTTGGGGGGGGAGGAGTTATGAACCCTCTTCTTGCGCTCTTCGTCAGGTCTCACCAGCGCTCGGCTCTCGTGTTTTCGGGCCCCGTCAGCAGGCGACTCGGGGCCTGTCTAGTAACATGTTTGTGTAAGTTACGAACCCTCTTCTTGCGCCCTTCGTCAGGTCTCACCAGCGCTCGGCTCTCGTGTTTTCGGGCCCCGTCAGCAGGCGACTCGGGGCCTGTCTAGTAGCATGTTCGTGTAAGTTACGAACCCTCTTCTTGCGCTCTTCGTCAGGACTCACCAGCGCTCGGCTCTCGTGTTTTCGGGCCCCGTCAGCAGGCGACTCGGGCCTGTCTAGTAACATGTTTGTGTATGTGTGCATTCGGAACAAGTGCCGTTGGTCGCACTCAGGGTGGTGTAGAGGGGTCAACGGGGGAAGCGTATATAAAAGCAGCGGGGCGGGAGAAGAGGAGGTCAGTCTCGAACGGACACATAACGGAACCGCTAGCAGATCGCGAACTGAATCTTAAAATAAAGCTAATCGTAAACTCGAACCCTCTTAACTATCTTGATTATTATTTGGAGAACCACAGCATGTTGGTTGTCATATCAAGGTGAGGTATGCGGCAGCGAGTGCCGAGAACCCTGATGCAAGTGCAACTTTCGTTAACTTATATTATATATTATATATTATATATTATATATTATATATTATATATTATATATTATATATTATATATTATATATAAATATATATAATATATATATAATATAATATATATATATAATATAATATAATATATATAATATATATAAAATATATAATATATATATATTATAAATTATATATTATATATTATATATTATATATTATATATTATATATTATATATTATATATTATTTGTTTGGATGCTTCTCATCAATGAAGTTTTGTGGTTGCCTCATATACACTTCTTCTTGAAGTCTGCCGTTTAAATATGCGTTCGATATGTCAACCTGGTGCATGCATAGCTGTTTTTCTGCTGCTATAGCGAATAGCATTCTGATGGTTTCGTAGCGGATTACTGGAGAAAACGTTTCCGAATAGTTGACGCCCATCTTTTGCCCACAACCTTGAGCAACAAGTCTTGATTTAAACTTTTGTATATTTCCCTCTTTATCCTTTTTGACGCGAAAGACCCACTTGGATCCTTTGGTCTTCTGTCCTGGAGGTAAATCACACAATGTCCATGTGTTATTTGAAATGAGAGCGTCATATTCTTTCTGCATTGACGTCTTCCAGTCTTGGGCATGCTCGCCCCGTAAAGCGTCTCCAACTCACTGTGGCGTCTCAATGTTTTCAATGTAATTGAGGCTGTTGTATTGATTTCTGGGTCTACCGGACTGACCACTGCGAATAATTTTTGGTCTGCCGGGTCCACGTCGAGGTGTGTTGCTTTCTTGCTCTTGTACGTCTGGTACGATCTCCTCCTCAGTGAGAATTTGCTTTTCGTCGCTTGCGCTTACAAACTCCTCCTCCTCTTCACCGGAGTCATAGCTGTCGTAAGAATTACTGCTCTGCTCGACCACCATGGGCATAGCCTGCCGCTGCTGCTCTGGTACTTGGATGTTTGACTCAAGGTGAATGATGTTTGTAGCGAAGTCATTATTTTGTTCCGAAGTAGTGCATTTTTCAGATTCAGTGTTATCAAACTCACCCTCTACATCACGACGTGCAACAATGATACGTTTTTCCCGATCGTATAAACGGTAAACTTTAGCTGTTGAAGAGTATCCTACAAATATATACTCTTTTCCTTTTGCCTGGAACTTGCTTTTTCTTGTATTATCCAGCGCAAAGGCGCAAGATCCGAACACTCGCAAATGTTTAACGGATGGCTTCCTATTTTGCCATATTTCGAAGGGTGTAGCGCCCATGAGTGCTTTGGAAGGACACCTGTTACGCAAATATGAAGCTGTGGACACGGCCTCGGCCCACAAAAACTCCTCTAATTTCGCATGAATCAGCATACTTTTGGCCATCTCGACAATCGTTCGATTAGAGCGTTCCGCGACGCCGTTTTGTTGTGGTGTATACAGAACCGTTAATTGCCTTTTTATGCCGCAGGTGTTCAAATACTCTGTAAACTGCCGGTTTACATATTCTGTCCCGTTGTCACTTCGCAAAGCTTTTATTTTCTTGCCCGTTTGGCACTCGACATATGATTTGAACAATTTGAATTTATCAAACACTTCGTTCTTCGCATGCATAAAATATATAAATATTTTCCTTGAATAGTCTAGTCGTCTATGAACGTGACGAAATACTTGTTGCCGCCTAAAGAACTAACATTCACTGGCCCGCACACGTCACTGTGAACTAGTTCCAGTACACTTTGCGTAGCTCTCTCGCTATTCTGTGGGAATGGCAATACGTGTATTTTTGCCATATTGCATGTGTCGCAATTAATATTCACCGACATATTTTTAACGTCCATGCCAATTACTAGCTCTTTTTCCTTGATTTCTTTTAAACATTGAAAATTTAAATGACCAAACCGATTGTGCCATGTTGCCATGCGAGCAGAATCATTCAACAAATGAACCGCACCGTTTTTAGAGCTACTTGTAAATAAATACAAATTGTCTTCTTGCATTGCTCTCATCATCACTTCACCTTGTTTGTTTTTTATCACCGACGCCTTTTTATCAAAAGTAGTTATGTTTTCGTACTCCGCGGACTTGCTCACTGATAAAAAATTCATATGCAATGATGGAACGTAAATTACATCTCGTAATTCAATGTTTACATTTTGTGATTTAAGCATAACAGTCCCGATGCCGCTCGATTTCACGAACTTATCAGCTGCTAGCATAATCGATGTTTCCTTATTAATGAAAGATGTAAACAATCCCTTGTCACAACACATATGCGACGTGGCACCACTATCAACACACCATATGTTTTTCCTTTGAGTGGTAGCACTAATATGCATCAAGCAGTTTGATTTCTCCTTGCTTTCCCCTAGTTTTTTATGACTCTCTTTGTTCGGGCATTCTCGTGGTCGGTGATATATTATATATTATATATTATATATTATATATTATATATTATATATTATATATTATATATTATATATTATATATTATATATTATATATTATATATTATATATTATATATTATATATTATATATTATATATTATATATTATATATTATATATTATATATTATATATTATATTATATATTATATATTATATATTATATATTATATATTATATATTATATATTATATATTATATATTATATATTATATATTATATATTATATATTATATATTATATATTATATATTATATATTATATATTATATATTATATATTATATATTATATATTATATATATTATTATATATTATATATTATATATTATAATATATAATATATATATAATATAATATATATATTATATATTATATATTATATATTATATATTATATATTATATATTATATATTATATATTATATATTATATATTATATTATATTATTATATTGTAATTAAATCCCAGAGTAGTTACGCCCCACGTAGAAAAGATTTTATTAATTATTTAATTTGGCGGAGCAGGGAAGGTCCCGCTCCGTTCGAAGTTAATTCGTCAATCTCTTGGCGATCTACATACAATGGTTTCTTAGCCTAAGTCGAGGAGCAGCGCTGCCGGCATAGCCTGCAGCGCAGCGACGCTTATATGCGTTTCCTACATATATATATTGTCGCCGAGCGAAGGTGCTGGAGGAGGGGTGCTATAGGCACACATATTAGCGGTCAGCGCTTGGCCAGCGCGAGTACTGCTGATCATGCAAAATAGGTACGTTGCCCTTAACATACGCTTGGGCTGAACCAAAGACACTAGAATAACAAGATGAGTAACGGCCATAGAAATTTTTGGCACGCGATTTTTTGACTGTGGCTCTAGAGGTGGCTCCAGGCTCTCTTGACTTTTTGTTCGAGAGAGAAAGAGCGGAGAGCGCTACAGCAAACTGCTCTTTTCTACGCATACAGTGATAGCAGACAACTGTATGTGTGCACACGTATGCTCATGCATTGTAAATTTGACAAAATATGCCCTTCACCTTAGAAGTTCGTTGACTGTAAATCTATATTATTTTTTATCAATTGGCACCATGCGAAAAATTCTTGTTTTGCATTGCCTCAACGTTATTATTATTTAAATAAAGCTTAGAAATAGTAATAGACGAATCTATGTACATCACAAAATGAATTTCGAAAATGACTTTATATTAGAATACTTGTCATTAGGGTATTCAGCTTGCGGCGTGAGAAAAATTAATTAGGCAATGATTGTTGAGGGCTTGTGTCCGCACTTCATGCCTGACGATATGACTTTTGCAACGAACTGTTTTCATATTTTTATTTATTTTATTAATTTTTATTTTCTACTACGTATTATTATTTTTTATGAAATGTTATTATTTTTATTATTTATTAATAAAATTATTATTTTTTTATGAAATTAAAAAATAATTATTATTATTATGAAATATTTCTATGAAATTATCAGAACTTTTCATACATGAGAAAAACTACTCAATAGACTCGGACTTCGGGAAATTAAAGGCACCATCTGATTTATTTTTTAATATTCGCAAAATACACATTAAAGTTTTAGAAAATATTTTTAAAAATAATAAAAAACATATGTGTATAAAAAAATTTATTGTTGAGCAATGCATTAAGTGCACAAATGAAAGTAGTGCCTTCTCATTATGGTTTTATGAAAATAATGAATGTTATGCACATAGAACAGATTTTTTAAACAAACTTATAAAAGTTTTGCTTTTTAAGCATTGCAAGTGGACTGTGATGATAGCTGATAAACAAAAAAAGCAAGCTAAGCTCAGCATTCTATCTCATAAATAAAAAAATTTATATTTAAATAATTGGCGACTGAAAACTGGACGCAAAATATAAAAAAAAAAAACAATAGTTAGAAAAATAACTTAATTGGGGAACATGGAAATGTTTTAATGTTATACATTAAAATATTTCAAGTCGACTCGAAGGCCTAATTAATATAGGACCCCATTACAATTCTAATGGCCTCCCCGTGGTGTTCCCTGGGTACCGAATATTACATATATTACAAATAATTAATTAATATAACATAATATAAATAAAATAAGAATAAAATATATGGTAAATATGTAAACGGTAGCTAATTCGAGCGGCGATTTTAACAAACGAATATAAAAAACTTTAAAATTATAATAGTCAGGGAATTTTTATTTTATTTCATCATATTGCTACGAAATTGGCCACAACTCCAAATATGTAAATTCGTTTCTTCGATCAGAATTGATTTTGGCCCGAAAATCGTCTTCTAGCACAACACGTACACATATACGCGTTCTCGTCTCTTGTTTTTACTCACACAAGCAAGCAAATTCTATTTTTACATTTCTTACGCTCTCAGCGTGAGCGAGCGGAAAGAGAGCAAATTTGGCCTTCACAAAAAAAGTGGCTGCATAGTGCCAAACGAATGTATGTCCGTTACGCATCTTGTTATTCTAGTGTCTTTGGTGATACAATGTAATTGTGTATTATGAATACAGTGGTTAATCGATATGTGTGCATACTACATCTCCCTCCTTTTGAAAAATAACGTAATATTATGAAGTTATTTTAAAGGTAGTTTATACATTATTAAAATTGTGCTATGATTGTTTTTAAGTACATTTATGTAGTGAGAATTTTTAAGTAAAACCTCAAAAAGAAAAATTTTTTTTTTTTTATTATTATTATTATTTTTATTTTTATGCCTATATATGATCATACTATAAATATTTACGACGTCGCAATTTTTAATCTGTCTTTATAAACAGTTTGCTTTTTATTTTTATTATTAGTTATTATAATGTTATTATTTTCTCCTATTTCCGTTACTTTATACGGACCTGTATATTTGGAGTCTAACTTATGACCTGTTTCGTTTTTTAATAGAACTTTATCTCCTACTAATATATCTAAGTTCCTTGCTTTCTGATCATAAAGTTTCTTATTTTTCTCTTTATGTTCATATATCATAATTCTAGCTCTTTTATAGGCTACTTCTAATCTATATTTACTTTCCTTAGCATAATCATCTACATTATATATGGGTTCTATACTAGTTATGCTATTAAATTGATTTGGCAAGTTACTTGTTTTACCAAAGACAAGTTCGTATGGACAATAGTTATGTGCTATTGATGGGGTCTTGTTAAAACAGTATACGAAATATTTAAGCCATACGTCCCAATCAGTTTTATCAACCGATATGTATGAACGTATATATAGTATTCATTGAAAGTTCGGTGACTTCTTTCGACTGTTCCAACTGTCTGGTGATGGTGTGCAGTTGATGTTATATTTTTTATTTTTAGATATTTGCACAAGTCATTTATAACTGAATTCTTATGTTCTGTTCCCATGTCCGTAATGAACGTCTTCATTGGACCGTACTTTAGAATAAAAGATTCATAAATTGCTTTAGCGACAGTATTTGCGCTTTTGTTTGCAACTGGTATGGCAACTAGATATTTAGTTAAATCACATATTAGTGTGATTGCATATTCATTGCCATTTCCTGATTTTGGTAGCGGACCTATAGTGTCCACTATCACCCTGTCGAAAGCTTTTATTGGGGTCTCTGTTATTGTTAAAGGAGTTATTGTATTTCTTGTCACTTTTGATTTTTGGCATTTCTGACATTTTTTAATGTATCTTATGTTATATCTTTAGACATACCTTTCCAGTAATAGTATCTTTTGACCTTGGCCAAGGTTTTTGTGATGCCTGCGTGACCTCCTTGTATTGGATCGTCATGAAATGTAGACAATATAGCTTCTTTTTCTTTTAATTTTTTCTATTAGGGTCACCGGGTTGAGTAGCGCTACTCTCAATGAATTTAATTTAATACATGTTTAAAGAAACATAGTATATTTTTTATATGCAAGGTCACTACTTTACGTAATTCGTCATTTTTGATGACTTCATATACGTTGGGCTTTGAAGCTTTTTCTATAGATTGCTTAGGCAATTCTATTTCTTTATCTCCTGCGCAGGATTTTTGTCTACTTTGATATCTTGTAGTGACTTTCTTTATATTTCTGGTCATTTCTTGTAGTTCTTTGATGGTTATTCTTGATAACGCATCAGCTACATAGTTGTCTTTTCCCTTTAGATACTCAACTGTAAAATTATACTCCTCTAATTCAATTCTCATACGAGTTAGTTTAGAGCTCGGATTTATCATAGAGAACAGGTATGTAAGTGGTCTGTGGTCTGTTTTGACAGTGAAAGGTCTACCATAAATATATCGTCTGAAATGAGTTATTGCCCAATGAATTGCTGCCAATTCTTGTTCTGTTGTGCTTTTATTACTTTCACCCTTTGTAAACGCTCTTGATGCATATGCCACTGGAAGTTGGAGACCTTTTTTGTATTGAGTTAACACTGCTCCACAAGCTTGCTTACTTGCATCCGTTATTATGCAAAACTCTTTGCTGAAATTTGGGTATTGTAATAAGTTGGGATTAATTAATGCCGATTTGAGATGTTCGAAGGCATGCTGGCATTCAGCTGTCCATTCGAATTTTACATCTTTTTTACATAATCTTGTTATGTGACGAGAATATTCGGCAAAATTTTGGATAAAACGTCTATAGTAATTGCAAAATGCAATAAATCTTCTAGCACTGTCCGCATCGTGTGGGACTGGATAATTTTTGATGACGTCATACCTTTTTGACATCTGGCAAGATTCCTTTATCTGTGCATTTGTGTCCCAAAAATGTGACTTCATGCATGAAAAATGAATATTTTTCTGGATGTAGCTTTAGGTTGTATTTCCTGCATTTCTCAAAAACATCAGTCAAGTTTTTAACCATATGTTTTTCGGAACAACCAATAACTATTAAATCATCCATATACAGGAATGCTTGAGAAGGTTCAAGTCCAGAGAAAGCTATAGTCATCATTCTCTGAAAAGAATTTGGTGCTATTTTTAGACCGAATGGTAATCGCGTGAAGCGATATGAGCCATTGCTCGTTGAAAAAGACGTTACATCTCTTGAACTTTCTTCGAGTTCAATTTGATGAAAACCTGACATTAAGTATAGGCATGAAAAATATTTTGCTCTACCTAGTTGATCTAAAATATCATCAATTCTAGGTTGTGGCAATTTATCGGACAACAATTTTTTATTAATTTGACGATAGTCAATCACTAATCGCCATTTTTTCTTGTCAGAACCAGGAAGAGATTTCTTTGGAACTAACAAAAGTGGGCTGTTATATGGGGACACAGACGGTTCGACTATCTTGTTATTAATTAATTTTTCTACCTGTACTTGAATTTCGTCAAGTTGACTATGAGGATTTCTATAATTTTTAATATATACTGGTTCATCATCTGTCAATCTTAGCTTTTGTTTGTAGAAATTATTTGTTGTGATTGATTCGATTTCGAGTCCGAATATGGTACATCGCTATACTTGGTGCATAAATCTGTTAGTGTAGATTTGAATTGTGGTGGAAAGTTTTGTGTTAATTGAGACATGACAGTTTTTTCTCTTGCTTCAGGATTGGTTTGAACTATGTCATAGTTCGAAGGTGATTCATATTGTAGATCTTTTATATTTACTATTTGATCTTTATTATTTGTATTTAGCAATCGGACAAATGCATTTTTGGTTGTTGCAACTGTGTTTGCAACATAAATGCCTTTTTGAATTTCCTGGTTTTTTATTAAAACACTATCTTCATTTGAGGGTAGTTGTATTTTTCGGACAACTTGGGATCTTGCTGGTAGAAGTATTGAGTTATTACCAGAGCTGTATGTTATTGGAACGTATATTGGGAAATTCAAATTAGTTGGTCTCATCTTGAGCCAATCTTCTATTTGATTAAAATCTAATTGACAATTGAATTTCTTTATGAAATCAATTCCTAATATTCCATCACATGGGATTAAGAAATGTGAATCTACTATATGAAAATCGTGTGGTATTATGTAATTGCCTGTCTGTATCTCAATTGAAGTCAGTCCTTTGGATTGAATTAATTCTTGTCCTATTCCTTGAATATTAATTTTATTGTTTCCTTGGATATCATTAAAGATATCAGAATTTTCTTTTAGAAGAGAAATATCTGCACCTGTGTCTATTAAAAAGACAAGTTTTTTATTTGTTTCTACATTGACAAAATTAACAAATATGTTTTGGCTAAGATTAATTGTGTGAACCTTGTATCTATTTATTGATGGGCAGCTAAAGGGTGTTCGGAGTTTCCCGAGTTATTTTGGGCTACTCTTACTTATCCCTGATTATTGTTGTTTTGGCCTCGGTTCGAGTTGCCACGGCCTTTAAAGTTTCCTCTATTATTATTATTATTGGTATTGTTATAACGATGACCGCCTCTGTAATAAGGGCGGCCCCTTGTGTTATAACGACCGCGGTATGTGCCGCGCTGAGTCTGATTCTGGTAGAACAGAACAGCGTTGGAATGTCCAGTTGCTTCTGTGCAACTGTCTATAAATTTAAATATGGCATCGTTCATGCTGTTGAACGTGCCTGCTTGCATGATAACCTTTACTTTATCAATCGAGCAATTCCTCGTCATTGCTTTGACGGCTTGTGTCGTGCTATATTTGTTTGCAAGTTCTGGTTTCAAACCATCACTAATATAAGCACCTTCTAGAGCTTTTGTTAATTGCTCCACCTCTTCCGTGTAAAGGTTGGCTGTTTTGTTCTTTTGCTGCAGATTTAGTAATTTTGCAGAGAGTACCTCAATAGATTCCCCCTTTACTGTTCGCGAGAGTTTATCTTTAATTTCCTGTATAGTATTTTCCGTGCTAATGAGATTCCTAGCATGACCTTTTAGTTTGGTCTTAATGACTGCTAAAGTCTCATGTTCTCCTTTTATCGAATCTAACAAGTTCAGAGCGTCTTGAAACTCTGTAGGTTTTCTGCTTTGCCGTCGTACTCAAATAATAGAGACGAGGCTGTTTTTAGGAAATCTACTACTGATTGTGCCATCTTGTTTACTATTTTACTTTCTATTGGCTTATTTCTTTCCTCAGCAATTACGTCTAGTAATAGTTCAGCTGGGAAATTTAGTGTATTTGGAACAAGTACTTGTAACTTGTGCCTTTGTGACACATATAATATGTTCTCTTTTAATCGAGATATTATATCTTTTACTTGTGTGTGTTGTAACGAAGAAAATTTCGTATTGTGGTCAAGTATTATGACACGAACCTCGTTATATTTTCCTAATAGTGTCTCTAAATGTTTTATCTTTGTATCGTTACTTATTGGTGCACTCTTATTGAGGCACTTAAACGATCTATCAAAGTCTTCCCGCAGTTTCTTGATTTTAGCTATTATATTTAGCCAATCCATCAAGTTAGGAACTGTTAATAAAAAGATTTATTTAATAAATTTAATAAAAAGATTTATTTAATTATATTTTATATTTCATTTTATATTTTCATATTTATTTATATGTTCATAGCTAGGCTTGTTTTTTTTTCTTTCCTTTTTGAAGCTTTTGACATGGCAGTTTTATTCTTGCTTACTTGGATTAAATTTGTTTCTTTTTTTTTGATTTATTTATTTCCTTTCAGCTATCAAACCCTGTCCAAGTCATTAGCTCTGCTTACATATCTTTTCTTAAGGCATTTACTATGCATTTTGTATATTTTATAACATGTATTTATTAACATAATTATTGTTATAATAATTAAACAAATTATTATGTAATCCAGGTTTAAAGGAACAACTTCGACCTGGTTGATTACATTGGCAGTGGAGTCCACTGACTTAACATCTACTAGACCCATTTTTGAAAAGAGTTTTTCTCCTAATACAGTATTTTCTGAATATATTGGGTCTGGGTAAAATTTGCTTATAGAGTTGTCAAATGACATTTACTTATTTTTTTTTTAATTTTAAAATATCTATTTTTTGTTAAGACGCCTTGCGGCGGTGAGAAATTTAAAATTAATTCATCATATGAATTTACAGGTTTCCTACCTAAATTTTCGTTTGGCTTTACAGGCCGAACTTCTCATCGGGCAGAAAAGGTTCCGCTCAATGTTACAATTGGTTTTATAATTATTAAAAAAAAATATGCATCGCAGTGCAATCAGAAAAAAATTTTGCACAAAGTGCTATTAAAAAAAATTTTGCGCTCTTTGAAGCGCTGTCGGTTCCCTCTTGTAATTTGTTGTTGGAGATCCACCGCAGTGTGAATACTATTCCCGCGTTGACGTAGTGGGCGGGCTGCACACCACGTTATCCTGTGTCAGCTGGGCGTCGCCGGTGTTGGCACGCTGACACGCCCTCGATGACGTAGTGAGCGGGCTGCTCACCACGTTGATGATAATGTCCTCTTATTGGGGTTGTGTGCCGGTCTTGCAACGCCTGCACGTATATTCACAGTGTGGTGTGAACAGTGGTCCCTCGCAGTCGTTCGGGCAGCTTTTCTTTAATTCCGGCAGGCTTTTTGGCTGGGTAGGTTGAATTTTATTATCATTTGATAAAGATTTTATTTCGTTTACTGAGTGAGCGGGTGTGGTTGGGTTTTGTTTCATTAAGATATTTGACATAGCGGTCTAGCTCGGCTTGTAGTTTTTGAGCTTTCGACCATACTGGCGGTGGGGTATTCGTATATAATAGCCACTTTAGGTGCGCTATTCTCTTTTTAGCTTTGTTCCGAAATCCGCCCCTGTTTTTACCCATCACACTCACACTCTACTCACTCAGATCATTTTTTCTCCGCAGCTTCAGTTGTTTGTTAAATTGTTGCATGGTCAAAAGTTTTTTTTTTTTTTCTTTTGCGGAGCGTCGAATGCCGGGCGCGCTGATCTTCTCACGTCCAGTGCTGCTGATGTAAGTTGGAATTTATCACAAGCGGCTTCCTTTTTTCCTTTTCCTTCTGCTACAGCTTATACGGTCCTGTCACGGTCGCCATGTAATTAATCCCAGCGCAGTTACGCCCCACGTAGAAAGATTTGTATTATATTATTTATATTTGGCGGAGCAGGGAAGGTCCCGCTCCGTTCGAAGTTAATTCGTCAATCTCTTGGCGATCTACATACAATGGTTTCTTAGCCTAAGTCGAGGAGCAGCGCTGCCGGCATAGCCTGCAGCGCAGCGACGCTTAATGCGTTTCCTACATATATATATTGTCGCCGAGCGACGGTGCTGGAGGAGGGGTGCTATAGGCACACATATTAGCGGTCAGCGCTTGGCCAGCGCGAGTACTGCTGATCATGCAAAATAGCGTTGCCCTTAACATACGCTTGGGCTGAACTGTTTATGTACACATTGCAACAGAGTGATACAATGTGATTGTGTATTATGAATACAGTGGTTATTATATATTATATATTAATATTATATATTATATATTATATTTATATTATATATTTATATTATTATTATTATATATTATATATTATATATATTATTATATATTATATATTATATATTTAATTATTATTATATATTATATATTATATATTATATATTATATATTATTATTTAATTATTATATATTATTATTATATATTATATATTATATATTTAATTATTAATTTATTTAATTATTTTATATTATATATTATATATTATATATTATATATTAATTATTATATATTATATATTATATATTATATATTATTATTATATATTATATATTATTATATTAATATATTATATATTATTATATATATTATTATATATTATATATATATATTATATATTATATATTATATATTTATATTTATATATTAATATTAGGTGTTAGTTGTTTCACGTACACAATCGGACAACCGTTATGTGCTTCTAGAACCGACCGAGCAAATAAACACAAGAACGTAGTGGTGTAGTTGACGGTTTAATTGAACTGAGTTAATGGAATTTCACAATGACTTCTTAAGCTATAATTGAGCGTTGCCGATCAAAACATAATAAACTTATTTAAATATAACGTAATTTCAACACTTCCTCTTAAGCTATATATATGTGATGTAAAACGAAAATTAAATTTAATCCAAAGCAACTTAGCAAAAATCTGTTGGCTTTTGCTTACACAAGCCTTTCGTTAGTACATTCTGCAACATTTTTATCAGTGGGTACATATTCAAGAATATTTCATTACATTCTAACTTTTTAACGAAACAAATGATACTTAAATATCTATGTGCTTAGTGCGTTTATGGTGTACTGGATTCTTCGCAATATGATGAGAACTT